>NW_027602403.1:0-37000 GCF_053455715.1 Rhinoraja longicauda
CTCTGAATGCATTCAAGAGAGAGCTCGATAGAGCTCTTAAGGATAACGGAGTCAGGGGGTACGGGGAGAAGGCAGGAACAGGGTACTGATTGAGAATGATCAGCCATGATCACATTGAATGGTGGTGCTGGCTCGAAGGGCCGAATGGCCTGCTCCTGCAGTCTCTCCGAACTCCATTTATTCCATCATTAGTCTATTGTCTATTGTACCAGCATCTGCAGTTATTTTCCTACACATCAGTAAAGGCGATTTCGAGTGGTTCATCTTGCTCCTCTAGCATCTTTGGTTTGTACGTTCTCCCCGTGAACTGCATGTTGTTTTTTTCTATGGGGTGCCTCAGTTACCTCCCGCGCTCCAAAGACGACCTTGGCTCCTGTAAATTGTCCTGTAAAGTGTGTTGCATGGTGTTAGTGCGCGGCGATCGCTGGTCAGCGCAGACGAGTGCACGTTGACGAATAAATGAAGCAATGCTGCCACCTGTTGGCTGCACAGAGACATTCATAATCCTCTCAGCGGCCTCCCGGAGTTGAAGATGTCTCGCTTGCACTCCGACGAGGCCGACGTTGGAGTCACAGTGCAGAGGCGGTGTAAGTGGGAAGATAATAGTTAGCCAGGTCTCGGAGCCTGTGCCATGCCGCAGTATGACTCCTGACACTGACACCCCCTGAAACAGGAGACGGGAAATTGAGGCGGGCGGGTCAAATGTGCCCTGTTTTTGAGATAGTGGTAGAAATATTGTATTGGGCTGCAGTCTCGGCCGACCCAACAGCTCATGCCCTCTGCAATGTCTCCGCGTTGTGGAGATGGCGGTGGAAGGGGAGTTAGTTGTGCGGGGGTTGCAGGGGAGTAGAGGGACGGGTAGCGGAGATGAAAGGGATTATTGGGAAGAGGAGGTAGAAGAAAATAACTGCAGATGCTGGTACAAATCGAAGGTATTTATTCACAAAATGCTGGAGTAACTCAGCAGGTCAGGCAGCATCTCAGGAGAGAAGGAATGGGTGACGTTTTGGGTCAGTCTGAAGAAGGGTCTCGACCCGAAACGTCACCCATTCCTTCTCTCCTGAGATGCTGCCCGACTTGCTGAGTTACTCCAGCATTTTGTGAATAAATACCTTCAATTGGGAAGAGGAGAGACATGCAGACGGTAGGTCACCGGGAGGGCGAGATGCCGATGGAATAAAGTTCGGAGAGAACTTTGTGGAGAAACACGTGATTGAGCGGCATGATAAAGAGATCAGGTGGTGCTGCCAGACAGACGATGGGCGAGTCTGGAAGGGTTAGAAACTGTTCTCTGGCCAGACATCAGATGTCTCGGGGAAACATAGAAACAGAGAAACATAGAAAATAGGCGCAGGAGGAGGCCATTCGGCCCTTCGAGCCAGCACCACCATTCATTGTGACCATGGCTGATCGTCCACAATCAATAACCCGTGCCTGCCTTCTCCCCATATCCCTTGATTCCACTAGCCCCTAGAGCTCTATCTAACTCTCTCTTAAATCCATCCAGTGATTTGGCCTCCACTGCCCTCTGTGGCAGAGAATTCCACAAATTCACAACTCTGGGTGAAAAAGTTCCTTCACATCTCAGTTTTTAATGGCCTCCCCTTTATTCTTAGACTGTGTGGCTCCTGGTTCTGGACTCCCCCAACATTGGGAACATATTTCCTGCATCTAGCTTCTCTAGTCTTTTCATAATTTGCTACGTCTCTATAAGATCCCCCTCTCATCCTTCTAAACTCCAGTGAATACAAGCCTAGTCTTTTCAATCTTTCTTCTAGTGAACAGATTGGAACAAATTGCAGGAGTAACTCTACGGGACAGGAAGCATCTCTTGAGAAGAAGGAATGGGTGATGTTTCGGGTTGGAACCCTTCTTCACACTGAGAGTCAATAGACAATAGACAATAGGTGCAGGAGTAGGCCATTCGGCCCTTTGAGCCAGCACTGCCATTCATTGTGATCATGGCTGATCATTCACAATTGGTACCCTGTTCCTGCCCTCTCCCCATACCCCCTAACTCCGCTATCATTAAGAGCTCTATCTAACTCTCTCAGCGGAGAGGGTGACCCGGAGGGTAAATTGTGAAAACGAGGGGCCAAACGGGTCGTAGATCCAGGAAAATGGGAAATAGATCGTTGTTAGCTTGTGGAAGGTGATAACGAGGCATACAAAGATAAAATGTAATCAAGAACACAGACAGATTAGGAGAACTAGGGTGGAGAGATGGGGTAAGCGCGGGTTACTAGAAGTTAGAGAAATCAATATTCATACCGAAGGAAGACACAAAATGCTGGATTAACTCAGCGGGACAGACGTTTCGGTTCAAGACCCTTCTTCAGACAATATTCATACCGCTGCCCAAGCAAAATATGAGGTGCTGTTCCTCCAATTTGCGGTGGGCCTCACTCTGACAATGGAGGCCCTAGGGCAGAAATGGGAATGGGAGGGGGAGTTAAAGTGTTTGGCAAAGGAGAGCTCATGTAGGTCGAGGCCTCTCCACGTCCACACTATCCAGGCCTTTCACTATTTTGCTCGACCTCCCAGCTCTCTCCCTTCCAATTCCTGTCATACACCGACTCGCTTAATGTGTTTCCAGCCTTTTGCTGGTGCGAAATCAGTGGGAGATTGCCTGGGACTCTTCGCCCCGAACACTTGCAACGAAACAACATCATTTAGTATTGTGTAGATAGGAACTGCAGATGTTGGTTTAAACCGAAGACAGACACAAAATGCTGCAGTAATTCAGCAGGACAGGCAGCATCTCTGGAGAGAAGGAATGGGTGACGTTTCGGGTCGAGACCCTTCGTAAGGGTTAAAACTGTGGAAACCATTTTGTGCTAACTATGGCAGACATTTTAAGCTGAATATGCTCCCATGGGAAGTCGGCCTTCACGGTACCAGACACCTGCAGATATCGACTTCTCCCACTTTAGATAGTTCCTCTGTCCCTCTCTTCCCCTCCCCCTTCCCAGATCTCCCTCTATCTTCTTGTCTCCACCTATATACTTCCTTTGTCCCGCCCCCCCTGACATCAGTCTGAAGAAGGGTCTCGACCCGAAACGTCACTCATTCCTTCTCTCCTGAGATGCTGCCTGACCTGCTGAGTTACTCCAGCATTTTGTGAATAAATACCTTCGATTTGTACCAGCATCTGCAGTTATTTTCTTATACTACCTGCAGATAACAAGTTGTTTCTCATGGTTTAGAAGTTGTTTTTCATGGTTTGTTGAGGACTGGACATTCCAATGTTCTGAACTAGATCCTTATCGCAAAACGGTGCCCCTCTAATCATCTTAGCTATGCAACTTCTCTTTACTCCTGCTTGACTCCCGAACACAATTAAAGGAACTATACTATGGGAACTCTACTATGTTATTGTTAACACTGGCTGAAGTCATGTAACTGTGGAAAATTACTGAACTGTGGAAAATTACTGGGTGTGCTTTTTGTTCTACTTTGTGCTGTTCCAGAACAAGGGGTCACAGTTGAAGGATAAGGGGGAAGTCTTTTAGGACCGAGATGAGAACGTTTTTTTTCACACAGGGAGTGGTGAATCTGTGGAATTCTCTGCCACAGAAGGTAGTTGAGGCCAGTTCATTGGCTATATTTAAGAGGGAGTTAGATGTGGCCCTTGTGGCTAAAGGGATCAGGGGGGTACAGGATACTGAGCTGAATGATCAGCCATGGTCATATTGAATGGCGGTGCAGGCTCGAAGGGCCGAATGGCCTACTCCTGCACCTATTTTCTATGTTTCTATGTTTCTAAACCCCTGCCCTGTATCCCTGTAGCTGATGGCCGTCCCCGGACTGGTCCATTCCCCTGCCGAGGGGTTCGATAGTGACATGGCCCAACCCTTGGGAGTCGCCACAAAGTCAGTGTTAAAGTCCAGAGGAAGTAACGTGTCCAGTTCAATAGACTGTTCAGATGTTCCTCGGGCTGTTGGCTGAGAAAGTGCGGGAAACCAAATGCAGAATTCAGCCTGAGAGAGGGATGGGGAATCACAGTGGAGGCGGCCGGAGACTCAGGGTCTCCTGCGAGCAGCGGATGGGAGAGAACGCAAAGCGGTCCCACAATCTGTGATTGGTGTCGACGTGGAGAGCGGACCACAGTGTGAGAGGCAAAGGCAGCAAAACAGCAAATTTGAGGAAGGATATTCTTGTCATTGAGGGCGTGCAGCGAAGGTTTACTAGGTTAATTCCCCGAATGGCGGGACTGTCATATGTTGAAATACTGGAGCGACTAGGCTTGTATACACTGGAATTTAGCAGGATGAGGAGATCTTATCGAAACGTATAAGATTATTAAGGGGTTGGACACGTTAGAGGCAGGAAACATGTTCCCAATGTTGGGGGAGTCCAGAACAAGGGGCCACAGTTTAAGAATAAGGGGTAGGCCATATAGAACTGAGACGAGGAAAAACTTTTTCGGTCAGAGAGTTGTGAATCTGTGGAATTCTCTGCCTCAGAAGGCAGTGGAGGCCAATTCTCTGAATGCATTCAAGAGAGAGCTAGAGAGAGCTCTTGAGGATAGCGGAGTCAGGCGGTATGGGGAGAAGGCAGGAACGGGGTACTGATTGAGAATGATCAGCTCGAAGGGCCGAATGTACTCCTCTGGGACCTATTGTCTATTGGCAGCTCATTGAATTAGGAGACGTCACAAGTGAGTCATTGCTCCATCAGGAAGGGCCATTTGCTTCTTGGCGGATGGTAAGAAGAAGATAAACACAGAAGTAAGTACATCATGGTTTATTGTGGGGTTTTTTACAGAGTAATATATCAACATATCTGTTGGCCTGCTGCAAGTATTTATTCCGTCGCTAGACACATGACAATAAAACTCTTGAAACTTCGCGACAATGAAGAAATAATTGCTCGATTATAGAAACATAGAAAATAGGTTCAGGAATAGGTCATTCGGCCCTTCGAGCCAGCACCACCATTCAATATGATCATGGCTGATCATCCAAAATCAGTACTCTGGATTTTCCCCCATATCCCTTAATTCCCTTAGCCCTAAGAGCTAAATCTAACTCTCTCTTGAAAACATCTAGTGAACTGGCCTCCACGGTCTTCTGTGGCAGAGAATTCCACAGATTCACAACTCTCTGGGTGAAAAGGTTTTTCCTCATCTCAGTACTAAATGGCCGACCCCTTATTCTCAAACTTTGACCCCTGGTTCTGGACTCCTCCAACATCGGGAACATTTTTCCTGCATCTACCCTGTCCAATCCTCTAAGAATTTTATATGTTTCTACAAGATCCCCTCTCATTCTTCTAAATTCCAGCGAATACAAGCCCAGCCGACCCAGTCTTTCTTTTTTTTATAATTCTATTTTGATTTTGATTTTCCAGTTCCATACATTCCACAATGATACACATTCTCATTCACCTTAAACCCTCCGTAGTTAACAAATACTGCATATCCCAAAATAAATCATACCACAGGTATTGGAAGCACTACAAGGATGGGTAATGACTTACTGGACATTTGATCATATCCAAAACTTAACTACATACACAAACAAAAACAACTAAAACCAACATTTGGGGTATACCTCTATAATATTTCATCACTACTTCTGGAGCGGTATGAAATCAAGGAAAATGAGATAGGACACGGAAGTAGGATACAAAGATCCGCTTTAAACAAATGATGGCCGTACGGGCATAATGTACAACATCCATTTTTCCCACCTTTTCAAAAATATTCCCTGTTGCAATCTTAAAGCAAAAGTTATCCTTTCCATTATAAAAATATCATATACAATGTTAATCCAGTCATCCACATTAGGTTTTCCAGGTTTCAACCACTTCCTAGTAATAGCTTTCCTGCTGGCAGCACTTAAGATCTGGAAAAGATACTTATCTTTAATAGAAGCTTTTTGTACTGGTAAAGCACCAAAATATAAAAACTCAAATTTAAATGGAATATCCATATAAAAAACTTTTTGTAAAACTTTACGAATCTCCTGCCAAAATGGGATCACTGATACACAAGACCAAAATATGTGAAAATGGTTTGCCTCAAGGCACCCACATTGTCGCCAGCATGAAGAAGAATTTGTGTAATGCCTTTTTTGAACTGGTGTAATAAAAAACCTAATAAGGGTTTTCCAGCAAAACACCCGCCAAACATTTGAACTTGAAGTTTTCCATTGTATCTCACATAAGCTCTCCCAGGTTTCTTCCGTTAGAACCAGATTACCTTCCCTTTCCCATTTCTGTTTTACATACAGTGAGTTGCCTTTTCTCTGCCGTAAACCCTTGTATAATTTTGAGATGGTTTTCTGTTTTGAGCCTCCATGGTAAGCATCAATAAATACATTTAACAAAATATTATCCCATTTTACTTCTGCACATTCCTTTTGTATTTGATCTATATAGTGGCGAATTTGAAGGTATATATAGAAATCATCATTATTCAAACCAAATTGCCTCTTCAGATTCTCAAAGCTGTTCATAGACCCCTTATGTAAAAATGTGCAATATGATGTCAAACCTTGAGAACTCCATCTTTTAAAACTAGTGTCCTGTCTTTTTGGTACAAAATCTGGATCAAACGTGCACCATCTCAAAACCTTCACAGCATCCCTCAGATGATTTTGGGTAATGACCTTATTCCATACCTTAAGTGATAATCGAATCCATGAGTTTCCCAAATTAATTAACTTATTTGTTAACTCCTTATCTCCGATTGCAGCCTGAATCGGAAATTCCTCTGTTATAGCAATCTCAATCTCCTTCCATCTAGCACAATAGTCGGGGTTGCACCAATAAATTAATGTTCTCAGCTGAGCAGCTGCATAATAGTCTTTCAAGCACGGGAGTGCAACCCCACCTTTATTTTTGGTCAGTTGTAACCCCTGGTATCTGATTCTTGGTCTTTGTCCCTGCCAAATATACCTCGAGATTTGTTTATCCCATTCTTGAAATTGTTGGTCTGATATATCTAGTGGAAGTGATTGAAAGAGATACAACAGCCTCGGTAACATAACCATTTTGACCGATTCAATACGAGATCCAAAATTAAGACAAGGTATTAGGTCCCACCTCCTAATGTCTTCCCTGATCTTATTGTTCAATGGGAGGTAGTTCAGCAAGTGCAGTTTAGTCAGACCTATTGGAATGTTTATTCCCAGATATCTCATGGATTCAGCATCCCACCTCAAATTAAACTTTTCCCTTACTTTTACTGAGGGGCTATATTTGAAACTAAGAATTTGTGTTTTGATAACATTTAACTTATAGCCAGAGAAGGATCCATATCGTTCCAAAACATAAAATAACTGTAACAAAGACTGTTCAGGGTCTGACAAATACACCAATACGTCATCGGCAAATAAAGAAATCTTTTGTTCCCCTCCTTTCATTACTATTCCTTTGATATTATTATTCTGGATAATCCACTGACTCAAAGGTTCGATAAAAACCGCAAATAAAAGGGGGCTGATTGGACATCCCTGTCTTGTTCCTCTTTCTAGCAAAAATGGTTTTGAAACTACTCCGTTAATTTTAATTCTTGCACTTGGGCTATCATAAAGAGCCTGTATTGTTTTAATAAAAGTATTGTGAAATCCAAATCTATCTAAAACTCTAAGCAAAAAAGACCAATTTACACAATCAAAAGCTTTTTCAGCATCTAACCCCACTAGGACTGCTTCTAAGTTAAATTTTGTTATGTGGTCAATTATGTGCAATGTCCTTCTAATGTTGTCTTGGGTTTGTCTCCCTCGAACAAACCCTGTCTGATCCAGGCTAATAATTTGTGGTAGCAAACACTCTAATCGTTTGGCTAGTATGTGAGTAAAAATTTTGTAATCCTGATTGAGTACGCTCACTGGCCTAAAATTACTGCATACAGATTTATCTTTTCCCTCTTTCGGAATCAATGAGATTACTGCCTCCTTCCAGGAGGAGGGTATTATGTTCTCTTTGAGAACCCAATTGAAAGTGCGTTGTAACGTAGGGACCAATGAGTCCACCATTACCCGGTACCATTCTGAAGGGAACCCGTCTGGGCCCGGGGCCTTATTTGGTTTAAGATGTACTATAGCAGACCTAACTTCTTTCTCTGTTATTTCAGCTACAAGGGACTTACTCTGTTCACTGGTCAATTTTGGCAAATGAATCTCATTAAAGAAATCCTCCATTTTCTCCCCACTGATTTGAGGTTGTAAATATAATCTTTTGAAATATATATCAAAACAATTTTGTATTTCCTTCAATTTATAGTGTGTAAAATTAGTTACAGGGTGTTTTATTTTATGAATTGTGTTCTCTGCCTGTTGTTTTTTTAGTTTATTGACTAATAATTTACTGGCTTTTCCTCCCCCATCATAATATTTCTGTTTTACAAAAATCAACTTTTTTTCTATATCTTTTGTATAAATATCATTTATTTCATTCTTCTTCTTCACAAGTAGTTCTCGGATTTTTTGATCATTTGTATCCTTATGGTTTTGTTCCAGTTGCTTCAGTTCCACTTGCAGCCGATCTAACTTTTCATGTCTAGCTTTCTTTATGTGAGCACTGTATCCTATTATCTTGCCCCGAAGCACCGCTTTACATGCATCCCACAGTATCAGAGGTGAAACTTCGTCATTGTCATTTAGTTCCAGATACTCTGTAATATCGTTCTTAGTCTGTTCTTTCATATGAGTCATTACATATGTATTTAATCTCCGTAAAGTGTCTCTTTGATACCGATCAAGAAGTAGTTTTAAATACACAGGACTATGATCTGAAAGGTCCATGCTCCCCACCTCGCAGCTTACAACCCTATGAAGGTCTTTTCCAAAGGTAAGAAAATAATCAATCCGAGAATATGCCAAATGTGGATTAGAAAAATATGTGTAGTCTC
Organism: Rhinoraja longicauda; assembly: GCF_053455715.1. Lineage (NCBI taxonomy): Eukaryota > Metazoa > Chordata > Chondrichthyes > Rajiformes > Arhynchobatidae > Rhinoraja > Rhinoraja longicauda. The sequence continues at coordinate 8,861 of NW_027602403.1, forward strand.
GTTTTGACAAATTTAGTTCTCTCCATACATCAATTAATCCAATATCATTCATTGCCAAATTAATTTTTTAATTTATCAATTTCGGCTGAGCTATATGAACATTTGAAGAGTCCAGTTTAGGATTTAATCTAACATTAAGATCCCCCCCCACAGATTAATACACCCTGGGTTTCAGATATTATCAAATCAAACACTTGTTTAAAAAATTTCCAATCCGAGTTGGGAGGAGCGTAAATATTTAACAGAGTAACCAATGAGCCGCCTAAATTACCTCTCATGAAGATATATCTCCCCTCTGGATCTCTCTTTTCAAAGGTGGGATCAAAACTTATATTGCTAGAGATTAATATTGCCACCCCCCTCCTATGACCAGCACTATATGATGAGGAGTACTGATGTTTAAGGCCCAGTCGTTTTAGTTTAGCATGCTCTGTTTCAGACAGGTGTTTCTTGTAGAAAGGCCACCTCGACTCTATCTCTCTTTATTTTGGTTAATATCTTGCTTCTCTTAATAGGATTGATAAGGCCATTCACATTATAAGTTACTATTTTAACTACTTGCATTTAGCGTCCAATAAGTAGAAGAAATAAAAGTATATAAACCATACCAGCTCCAGTATCCATTCACGAAACAGCCTCCAAAAAACAACTACAGGACAAAAACACAATAATAACACTAAAGTAAATAAACGGACTTCCAACTGTGGGGTCCTGATTTTGATCCTATTAAAGCCCTGATGGTGAGAGGGCTTTGAGATGTTGCCTCTCCCCCTGACAGGTGGGAGAGGGCCGTCTTCTAACGGTGGCTCTTCCGTTCCAAAGCTGTCCATCTATCCGGCTACCCGGTTAGAAGAGTCCACCCGACATATACGTAATATCCGTGTTCATAGCCTATACCATGCTCGTTTAATGTAACGAGTAAAAACAAGGCCTTAAAGTCTGTCCTCCGATGGGAGACGGGTCCTGAAACTCCCCAACATCAAAACTCGACTCACCCGCTTCCTTTGGTCACCTCTGCCGTTCGAACCTTTCGGTTCAGTCATTATCCCGAGTCCTGGCGTCTAAAAGCCTGTAACTTTTCCTTGAAATCCACTTTCCTGACCGTTCTCTCCCGGTTCCCCGGTCTCCCGGCACTACGCCACATGAGATGCTGGATCCGCTCCAAAAGGGACTCCAGGTGTTTGATGACCGACACTGGGAGTCCCCTCTTCGCCATATCCTCCGTCGCCTCCTCCGCCGATCCATATACCACTGTTCCCTCCTGGTAGAAAACTCTTAACTTGGCCGGAAATGGAGTTTGAAATCTGATTTTCTTCTCCTTCAGGATTCTTTTCGCTTCGGTGTATTCCCTCCGTTTTTTTAACACATCTGGCGCATAATCGTGATCCAGGTTAACTCTCTTCTCGAGGTATTGAAATCCTCTATTCCGCCAGGCCAGTCTAAGCAGCTCCTCTTTCATCCTGTAACTTGACAACTTGGCCACCATGGACCTCGGTCGGGCATCCCCGGGTGGCTTCGACATCCGAGCTCGGTGCGCTCTCTCTACCCGTAGTTTAAAGGCGGCCGGAAGCCCCAGTCCTTCCCTCAACAAACTTTCCACAAAATCCACCATTGACGGGGAGTTCTCCTCTGCTCCCTCTTTAACTCCATGAATTCGGATATTTTCACGACTGGAGCGGCTCTCTATATCCGTCAATTTGGCATCTAGGTATATTTGGAGTTGCAGCAGCTCCGTCACCACGTCCTCTGCCACCTGTAGCCTGTTTTCAGCCGCGTCAATCCTCTATTCTGCCTCCCCGATTCTGGTGTTCGTCTTAATAATTTCTTCCCGAATTCCGTTCAGCTGCTCACTATTGTCCTTTCTAAACTCTCTCAACTCTTTCAATATGAGGCTGAGGTCCGCTCTCTCTCGTTCCTTATCTGGGTGCATTTGCTTATCATCGTCCTCCCTTGCACTGCTACCCGAGGAGGCTTGGCTAGGCCCCCTCCCCCTCACCGTTGAAAAACTCCATCCGCGTCGACTTTTTACTCTTTCCTCTAGGCATAATCCTGACCCACAATATTTACGAAACTGCCACAAAATTTTTGGAAATATTCGAGTTGTAGTGGGTAAATATTAACTCAAAATGTCGGGAGCTCTTACCCTAATCTGCCATCTCGTGGCTCGTTCAACCGGAAGTCCCAGTCTTTCATCATAAGTCCCAGTCTTTCATCATACGTCTGTCCCGCCATCCCGGAAATTAACCTGGTGAACCTACGCAGCACTCTGGCAATAGCAATAATGTCCTTCCTCAAATTAGGAGACCAAACTTGCACACAATACTCCTCCAGGTGTGGTCTCGCCAGGGCCCTGTACAACTGCAGCAGGACCTCCTTGCTCAACTCAAATCCTCTCGTAATGAAGGCAACATCCCATTGCCTTTCTTATTGGTTGTTGGACAGTTACCGGGGCGTAGCGGGGCGAGGTGGTGAGGGGGAGGGGTCGTGGTCGGGGGCTTAGGTCGAGAGAACGAGCAGATTTGGACACCGTCCGGAGAGCAGCGCCGGTGACAAGAACGCAATCTAGGAGGACGAGGAAAAGGCGAAAGAAACAAGGAGGCGGACAAGCTGGAGAAGGGTCCCAATCTGAAACCTCGTCTGTCCAGTTCCCTCTACAGACGCTGTCCGACTCACTGAGTTACTCCAGCACTTTGTCTTTTGTTGAAGATTCCAGCATCTGCAGTCTCTTGTGACTACAAAGACACCGAGCACCGATTTCCTCTTTAACTTGGGATAATAAATGCTTTTGATATTAGCGTTAATTATCCTTTCAGATCGAAAGCCGCGCTGAACTACTGCCCTATCTCATTGGTGACGCTCGGACGATCCTTGATCGGACTTGATCCAGTCTGAAGAAGGGTCTCGACCCGAAACGTCACCCATTCCTTCTCTCCCGAGATGCTGCCTGACCCGCTGAGTTACTCTAGCATTTTGTGTTTACATTCGATTTAAACCAGCATCTGCAGTTTTTATTTCCTACACTTGATCGGACTTTGTTGGCTTTAACTTGGACTAAATGGTTATTCCCTTATCATGTTCATCTGCAACTGAACCAGCCTCTCACCAACTGGAAAGCGGCCCTGAACGACCATTTGCCTCTTTGGAGACCCTCGGACTATCTTTAATCGGACTTTACTGGACTTTATCTTGCACTAAACGTTATTCTCTTTATCGTTTACGTGTGCACAGTGAATTGCTCGATTGTAATCATGTGCAGTCTTTACCTAAGAACACTGAGGACATCTGGTCTACCCCAACAGCTGCTGATGACATTTTACCGCTGCACCATAGAGAGCATCCTAACACATGGCATCCCTGTGTGGTACCTCAGCTGCACGGAGGCAGAAAGGAAAGCTCTTCAGCGAGTAGTCCATAGTGCTCAGAGGACCATCGGAACACAGCTACCAGCCTTGGAGGGCATCTACAACATGCGATGCCTCAGAAAAGCCACCAGCATCCACAAAGACTCTTCACACCCCTGCAACAGTCTGTTCGAACTTCTACCATCGGGCAGACGATACAAGGCCTTCTACGCCCGCACCTCGAGACTCAGGAACAGCTTCATCCCCAGGGCCATAGCTGCTATGAACCAGCCCTGCTGAGCCGGATGGTCACATCGCACAGTGAACCGGCACAGATCTACTTGCACTTTATTCTGTTTTAAAACTGTTACAATTTGTCTCGTTGGGCGGTTGTTGTTTAAATTAATTAAATTATTTCATCGTATGAGAGGCGCATTCCCAATCTCGTTGTACCCCTGTACAATGACTGGAAAGATATATTGTATTGTATTGCAAGATAATATAAGAAAATAACTGCAGATGCTGGTACAAATCGATTTTTTCACAAAATGCTGGAGTAACTCAGCAGGTCAGGCAGCATCTCGGGAGAGAAGGAATGGGTGACGTTTCGGGTCGAGACCCTTCTTCAGACTGATGTCAGGGGGGCGGGACAAATGAAGGATATAGGTGGAGACAGGAAGATAGAGGGAGATCTGGGAAGGGGGAGGGGAAGTGAGGGACAGAGAGACTATCTAAAGTTGGAGATGTAATGTTAAAATTGTACAGGGCATTGGTGAGGCCGAATCTTGAGTATGGTGTGCAGTTCTGGTGGCCAAATTATAGGAAGGATGTCGACAAAATGGAGAGGGTACAGAGGAGATTTACTAGAATGTTGCCTGGGTTTCAGCACTTAAGCTACAGAGAGAGGTTGAACAGGTTGGGTCTTTATTCTTTGGAGCGAACAAAGTTGAGGGGGGACTTGATAGAGGTTTTTTTAATTTTAAGAGGGACGGACAGAGTTGACGTGGGTAGGCTTTTCCCTTTGAGAGTGGGGAAGATTCCAACAAGGGGACATAGCTTCAGAATTGAGGGACAAAAGTTTAGGGGTAACATGAGGGGTAACTTCTTTACTCAGAGGGTGGTGGCTGTATGGAATAGGCTTCCGGTGGAAGTGGTGGAGGCAGGCTCGATTTTTTTATTTAAGAGTAAATTGGATAGGTATATGGATAAGAGGGGATTAGAGGGTTATAGTCTGAGAGCAGGTAGATGAGACTAGGTCAGAGAGAGTGGTCGGCGTGGACTGGTAGGGCCGAACGGGCCTGTTTCCGTGCTGTAGTTGTTATTATGGTTATATGGTTATAAGTCGACGTTCATACCACTGGGCTGCAAACTGCCCAGGCGAAATATGAGGTGCTGTTCGTCCAATTTCCGGTGGGCCCCACTATGGCACTGGAGGAGGCCCATGACAGAAAGGTCAGACTGGGAATGGGAGGGGGAGTTGAAGTGCTCGGCCACCGTGAGATCAGTTTTGTTAATGCGGACCAAGCGCAGGTGTTCTGCGAAGCGATCGCCGAGCCTGCGCTTGGTTTCGCCGATGTAAATAAGTTGACATCTAGAGCAGCGGATGCAATAGATGAGGTTGGAGGAGGTGCAGGTGAACCTTTGTCTCACCTGGAAAGACTGTTTGGGTCCTAGGATGGAGTTGAGGGGGAAGGTAAAGGGACAGGTGTTGCATCTCGTGCGGTTGCAGGGGAAAGTGCCTGGGGTTGGGGTGGTTTGGGTAGGAAGGGACGAGTGGACCAGGGAGTTACGGAGGGAATGGTCTCTGCGGAACGCAGAGAGGGGAGGGGATGGGAAGATATGGCCAGTGGTGGGGTCCCGTTGTAGGTGACGGAAATGTTGGTGGATGATATGTTGGATCCGCTGGCTGGTGGGGTGGAAGGTGAGAACGAGAGGAATTCTGTCCTTGTTGCGAGTGGGGGGAGGGGGAGCAAGAGCGGAGCTGCGGGATGTAGAAGAGACCCTAGTGAAAGCCTCATCGATAGTGGAGGAGGGGAAGCCCCGTTTCCTGAAGAACGAGGACATCTCTGATGCCCTAGTGTGAAACACCTCATCCCGGGCGTAGATGCGGCGTAGACGGAGGAATTGGGAGTAGGGGATAGACTTTTTGCAGGGGACCGGGTGGGAAGAAATGTAGTCCAGATAGCTGTGCGAGTCGGTGGGTATATAGTAAATGTCAGTCACTAGTCTGTCTCCTGTGATGGAGATGGTGAGGTCCAGAAACAGGAGGGAGATGTCGGAGATAGTCCAGGTATATTTAAGTGAAGGAGAGATATCGGAGGTCCTTCCTTCCCGCTGCTGTGAGACTGCACAACCAGCACTGCTCCCAACAGACCAGTCAACAGTAACAGTTAAGGAATACACAGTAAACTGATCACAATTTATACGTCTTTATTTTTATTTATAATGAATGTCTCCTGTTATCCACTTTGCTGCTGTAACACTGTAAATTTCCACGGTGTGGGACAATTAAATGAATTTATTTATTATCATTATTATTATTATTATTATCATCACAGGCGGCAGTCTAGGAATTTTATGGTCATTGATTCCCGGAACAGACTTGTTTAACATCTAAAAGAACCGAGGTGATTTAACTATATTCCCGGTGCTGGTGAAGGATTGATAGAATTTCTTAATTACTGACACGGAGCGGAACCGGAGCAGATTCTCAGCCACTGGTTTTCATCCCAGATCTCGAAGAAAGGATAAAGTTTCTCCGTGAATTTATTCCCAGTGAAGGTGTGGAGATGGGACTTGGTGTCCGCGTCGTAAAATGAAACTGTCCCGGACTCGTAACTGAGATAAACTCCCACCCTCCCGGGGATGGGCTGGACGGGGAGAGGGAATAGAGGGGAGGTGACTGCAGCAAACGCGTCATCCAACCGTAAGATGCTCCAGACTCCAGTCTCCGGGGTCGGTGTGATCTCTCCCAGCCTCTCCACAGACTCTGCGGCGACTCCCAGACTCCAGCCCCGACTCCCCGCCACCTCCACCTCCCAGTAATGTCTTCCCGATGTGAATCCCTCCGATCCCAGCACACACCCCAAGCCTGTAAACCTCTTCCCGGTGTCAGGGAGACTCCTCCGGGTCCCGGTCCATCTCACCCTCTTCCGATCCTCAGACACCTCGAGCTGCGCATGCGCTGTTTCCACATCCAGGGTGACGGAGACTGGGGGGAGAAGCAGAGAATCAGAGAGTCCCCGGGGGTCGGGGGGAGACTCGGGCAGCGCGGCCCCGGGACCGGGGGAGAGGCCGCTCGGCCTCAGGCACAGACGGGCGGACAACTGAAACCTTGCCCGGAGTTTTCTTTCCCCCTCCCCCTACCACGTAAGATGGACAACAGAAATCCTTCCCGGATTTTTTCTTCTGAGGTAGAGGCGAGAGTTGTGGTATGTCGTGGGCAAGCAGATGCAATTGGGAGAGAGGAGGTAGGAGAAATGGTGGTTGGATGGGTGTGCGGGCGTGATATTGAGTGCTTTTGCTTATGGTGGTGAAAATGCTGGCTCGATTGGTGGGGCAGTTGAGGAGTTAAATGTTTACTGGAGGTAATTAAAAATGAGGAAAGATGTGACTGTGCTTGAGAGAGTGCAAAGGAGATTCACCGGGATGTTGCCTCCATTGGAGGACTTGAATAATGCTGATTTGGAGACCTGGGAGAACTTTACAGGTTTACGAGAGACAGAGAGGGGGTAGTTGGTCAGATTCAGTTCCCCATCTTAATGGTATCGAAAACAAGGTTATTGGTTTAAAGTGAGAGGATGGAGTTTTAAAGAAGACGAGACCAAGTGGACCCATTGGGCCCAAACCTCTACTGCATTGGTGCAACACCCTCTCCCCCCCCTCCCCTCCCCTCCCCTCCTCCAACCCCTCTCCAACCCTCCATCACCCCACTCCCTCCACCCACCCTCCCCTCTCCCCGCTTCTCCTCCCCCCTACTCCATCCCCTCAACCCCCCTTATCCTCCCTGCTCCCCCCTCGCTCCCTCCCTAGGACATAGTTTTAAACTTTAAAATGTGAATAACTTAAAAAATATAACACTGATTTCAATGAAACTCCTTCCATTAGCACCAAAGGGACAATGGTGAGTAAGGTGGCACTATCGTGTACCGTTTTGGCTGTAGTTCAGGAACAAACAAACAAACAAACAAACAAGCAAGAGTTTTAGTATATAGATGTGAGGGATAAATCTCTTGCACAGAGAGTAGTTGATACCTGGAACATGCTCCCGTTGTAGGAGGTGGCACCTATTGTCTATACAATTCCACTCTGCGAAAAGGGTTCTGACTGTCAACCCTGTCTATGCCTCTCATAATTTAAAATAATTCTATCAGTTTCCCCTCAGCCTTTGACACTGAGGCTTTGAAACAAGCAAATGTATCCGACCTCTCCTAATAGCTAATGCCCTCTAATCCAGGCAGCATTCTGGTAAACCTCTTCTGCACATTTCCCAAGGCATGCACATTCTTCCTGCAAAGGGACGACCAGAACTGCACAAAATACTCCAAATTATTCCTAAGTCCTGCAAGGCTTAAACATAATTTCCTGACTCTTAGTGTATGTTACTACAGAGTCTGTGGGTTACTCAGGTAAATATATTCACTGTGCCTAAAGATTATCAAATCCAGTTTACAGTGGGAACGTAAATTGAGGAGGTTGTGCCCACAAACGGGAGTTTTTTCTTGTGAATGTGTTTAACGGTATCTATGTCAGGCCGATGAAACTGCGTGCTTTTCCGAGACTAGATCTTGTTAGGAGGAGGAGGAGGGGGAGTTCAACGAGATCTGGGTGTCCTAGTGCATCAGTCAATGAAAGGAAGCATGCAGGTACAGCAGGCAGTGAAGAAAGCCAATGGAATGTTAGCCTTCGTAACAAGAGGAGTTGAGTATAGGAGCAAAGAGGTCCTTCTACAGTTGTACCGGGCCCTGGTGAGACCGCACCTGGAGTACTGTGTGCAGTTTTGGTCTCCAAATTTGAGGAAGGATATTCTTGCTATGGAGGGCGTGCAGCGTAGGTTCACTAGGTTAATTCCCGGAATGGCGGGACTGTCGTATGCTGAAAGGCTGGAGCGATTGGGCTTGTAGACACTGGAATTTAGAAGGATGAGGGGGGATCTTATTGAAACATATAAGATAATTAGGGGATTGGACACATTAGAGGCAGGAAACATGTTCCCAATGTTGGGGGAGTCCAGAACAAGGGGCCACAGTTTAAGAATAAGGGGTAGGCCATTTAGAACGGAGACGAGGAAGAACTTTTTCAGTCAGAGAGTGGTGAAGGTGTGGAATTCTCTGCCTCAGAAGGCAGTGGAGGCCAGTTCGTTGGATGCTTTCAAGAGAGAGCTGGATAGAGCTCTTAAGGATAGCGGAGTGAAGGGGTATGGGGAGAAGGCAGGAACGGGGTACTGATTGAGAGTGATCAGCCATCATCGCATTGAATGGCGGTGCTGGCTCGAAGGGCTGAATGGCCTACTCCTGCACCTATTGTTTATTGTCTATTGTCTATTGTTAGGCAGGGCCTATGGCACAGATCTCCACAGGACGCCCTCGTATCCTCATGACAATACAGCTCGTTCGTTGTTCATTATAATTTAATTCTGTTACTTCCAATTTCCTGACTACCCTGGTAGAATTCAAACTCATAGATCAGCATGTTTTTGCAGTGTGGGTGGGTCGGGATGCATTGGTTCATCCAACAGCCTGGTTACTTGTTGTATCTGCCTAACCTGTGATCTAGTAGTGGGTGACTCCATTGTCCGAGGTACGGACAGTAGATTCTGTGGCGGCAGGCGGGACTCGTGGATGGTCTGTTGCCTCCCTGGTGCCAGGATTAAAGACATCACGGAGCGGCTTCAGAACATCCTGGCGAGGGAAGGTGATCAACTGGACGTAGTTGTGCACGTGGGCACGAACGACGTGGGGAGGAAGAGGAGGGAGATACTGCAACGTGAGTTTAGAGAGTTAGGAAGAAGACTGAGAAATAGGACATCGAAGGTGGTTGTCTCTGGACTGCTACCTGTACCTCGTGCTGGTGAGGGCAGGAACAGATAGATCGGGGATATGAATGTATGGCTGAGGGGCTGGTGCAGGGAGCAGGGATCAGGGATTTAGATTTCTAGGCCACTGGGATCTCTTCTGGGGTAGGGGTGACCTGTACAAAAGGGACGGGTTACACCTTAACAGCCGGGGGATCAACATTCTGGCAGGCAGGTTTGCTAGTGCTACAAGTGTGGCTTTAAACTAAGTGGTGGGGGGGGAGGGGTTGACAAACTGGGAATATGAAGATGGAGTTAAAGGGGAAGCGAATAGAGGAGAAATTGCAAAGGAATCTCGAATGAATGGGAAGGGAAGTTCGAGAAGGGATAAGAGAGTAAGGTCAGGGCCAATTGTGACCGGTGTGAGAGAGGAGGTGAATACCGAAATTAAAGTGTTGTATTTAAATGCGCGAAGTACAAAAAATGAAGTGGATGAGCCTGAGGCTTAGTTAGACATTGGCAAGTATGATGTTGTGGGAATCACTGAGACATGGCTACAAGAGGGCCAGGGCTGGGAACTGAATATTCAGGGGTACACAACATATAGAAAAGACAGACAGGTGGGCAGAGGGGGTGGGGTCGCTCTGTTGGTGAGGAATGATATTCACTCCCTTGCAAGGGTTGACATAGAATCAGGAGATGTAGAATCAATATGGATAGAAAAGAGGAATTGTAAGGGTAAAAATACCCTAATGGGAGTTATCTACAGGCCCCCAAACAGTAGCCTCGACATAGGGTGCAAGTTGAATCAGTACCTAAAATTGGCATGTTGCAAATGTAATGCTACAGTGGTTATGGGAGATTTTAACATGCAGGTAGACTGGGAAAATCAGGTTGGTAATGGACCCCAGGAAAGAGAGTTTGTGGAGTGTCTCCGAGATGGATTCTTAGAACAGCTTGTAATGGAGCCTACTCGGGAGAAGGCAATTCTGGATTTAGTGTTGTGTAATGAACCTGATCTGATAAGGGGACTCGAGGTAAAAGAGCCATTAGGAGGCAGTGATCACAATATGATAATTTTACTCTACAAATTGAGAGGGAGATGGGAAAATCGGAAGTGTCAGTGTTACAGTATAGCAAAGGGGATTACAGAGGCATGAGGCAGGAGCTGGCCAGAATTGACTGGAAGGAGGCCCTAGCAGGAAAGACAGTGGAACAGCAATGGCAGGTATTCCTGGGAATAATGCAGAAGTTGCAGGATCAATTTATCCCAAAGAGGAGGAAAGATTCTAAGGGGAGTAAGAGGCACCCGTGGCTGACAAGGGAAGTCAAGGACAGCATAAAAATAAAAGAGAAGAAGTACAACAAAACAAAGAAGAGTGGGAAGCCAGAGGATTGGGACTCTTTTAAAGAGCAACAGAAGATGACTAAGAAGGCAATACGGGGAGAAAAGTTGAGGTACGAGGGTAAACTACCCAATAACATAAAGGAGGATACTAAAAGCATTTTTAGGTATGTAAAGAGGAAAAAAATAGTCAAGGCAAATGTGGGTCCCTTGAAGACAGAAGCAGGGGAATTTATTATGGGGAACAAGGAAATGGCAGACGAGTTGAACCGGTACTTTGGATCTGTCTTCACTAAGGAAGATACAAGCAATCTCCCAGATGTTCTAGTGGCCAGAGATCCTAGGGTGACGGAGGAACTGAAGGAAATCCATATTAGGCAGGAAATGGTGTTGGGTAGACTGATGGGACTGAAGGCTGATAAATCCCCAGGGCCTGATGGTCTGCATCCCAGAGTACTTAAGGAGGTGGCGCTAGAAATTGTAGACACATTGGTGATCATTTTCTAATGTTCTATAGATTCAGGATCGGTTCCTGTGGATTGGAAGGGTAGCTAATGTTGTCCCACTTTTTAAGAAAGGAGGGAGAGAGAAAACGGGAAATTATAGACCAGTTCGTCTTACATCAGTGGTGGGGAAGATGCTGGAGTAAATTATAAAAGACAAAATTGCGGAGCATTTGGATAGCAGTAACAGGATCGTTCTGAGTCAACATGGATTTACGAAGGGGAAATCATGGTTGTCTAATCTTCTGGAATTCTTTGAGGATATAACGAGGAAAATGGACAGGGGAGAGCCGGTGGATATGTACCTTGACTTTCAGAAAGCCTTTGACAAGGTTCCACATAGGAGATTAGTGGGCAAAATTAGAGCACAAGGTATTGGAGGTAGGGTACTAACATGGATAGAAAATTGGTTGACAGAAAGAAAGCAAAGAGTGGGGATAAATGGGTCCCTTTCAGAATGGCACGCAGTAACTAGTGGGGTACCACAAGGCTCGGTGCTGGGACCGCAGCTATTTACAATATACATTAATGACTTGGATGAAGGGATTAAAAGTACTATTAGCAAATTTGCAGATGATACAAAGCCGGGTGGTAGTGTGAAATGTAAGGAAGATGCTATGAGGTTGCAGGGTGACTTGGACAGGTTGTGTGAGTGGGCGGATACATGGCAGATGCAGTTTAATGTGGATGAGTGTGAGGTTATCCACTTTGGTGGTAAGAATAGTGAGGCAGAGTATTATCTGAATGGTGTCATGTTAGAAAAAGGGGACGTACAACGAGATCTGGGTGTCCTAGTGCATCATTCACTGAAAGGAAGCATGCAGGTACAGCAGGCAGTGAAGAAAGCCAATGGAATGTTGGCCTGGAGATGAGTATAGGAGCAAAGAGGTCCTTCTGCAGTTGTACAGGGCCCGAGTGAGACCGCACCTGGAGTATTGTGTGCTGTTTTGGTCTCCAAATTTGATGAAGGATATTCTTGCTATTGTGGGCGTGCAGCGTATGTTTATTAGGTTAATTCCCGGAATGGCGGGACTGTCATATGTTCAAAGACTGGAGCGACGAGGCTTATATACACTGGAATTTAGAAGGATGAAAGGGGATCTTATCGAAACTTATAAAATTATTAAGGGGTTGGACACGATAGAGGCAGGAAACATGTTCCCGATGTTGGGGGAGTCCAGAACAAGGGGCCACAGTTTAAGAATAAGGGGTAGGCCATTTCGAACTGAGATGAGGAAAAACATTTTCAGTAAGAGAATCGTGAATCTATGGAATTCTCTGCCTCAGAAGGCAGTGGAGGCCAATTCTCTGAATGCATTCAAGAGAGAGCTAGATAGAGCTCTTAGGATAGCGGAGTCAGGGGGTATGGGGAGAAGGCAGGAACGGGGTACTGATTGAGAATGATCAGCCATGATCACATTGAATGGCGGTGCTCGCTCGAAGGGCCGAATGGCCTCCTCCTGCACCTATTGTCTATTGTCTATCATGCTCCTGTGTTGCATGTGTTCCAGGATCTAACATCTCCAGCTGACCATGTGTGCGTGAGGCTTCTCAGTCAGTGGGTTGGTGCATGAATGAAACACCAATTACCGTTCAGTGCTTTATCCTGACCAATCTTTGCATCACATAAAAACATTAATGTGTCCCACAAACCAAGTGAAATAAGTCCATATGTTTTACCTTGTTTAATGGAGTCAAACGTTTCTATCAGCACTGCCTTCAACAAAAAGAGGTGGTTGAATTTTTCAGCCGTTATGGCACCATCTGTCACTGACAATGATTTCACCTCATCACTAATCCTGCAAATATTAAATAGCTGATTACAAATTGTGCATTGATGTTTATGAGGAAATATGTTTCATGCAGAGTTTCAGTGAAGAACATGCCCTACCTTCGCTTGCGAACAGCTTCCTCCTGAAATAAATAAAACACAAGACTGAATTGACCCAGACGGAACTACTGAGAGCGCGAATTTCACCCAGATTATTATGTGTTAAAAATTCCCATTTGTCCAATCTCACCCCCACTGACACACAGAGAAGAATAATGATATTGCAGAAATAGAACCGATGTAGGAAGTATAAAAATTATTCTGAAAATTACACGATGCTGACAGGATAGTCTGGACAGGTTGTACTTTTTCAGTCAGAGAGTTGTGAGTCTGTGGAATTCTCTGCCTCAGATGGCAGTGGAGGCCAATTCTCTGGATGTTTTCAAGAGAGCTAGACAGAGCTCTTAAGGATTGCAGAGTCAGGGGGTATGGGGAGAAGGCAGGAACGGGGTACTGATTGAGAATGATCAGCCATGATCACATTGAATGGAGTTGCTGGCTCGAAGGGCTGTATGGTCTGCTTCTGCACTTGTTGTCTCTTGTCTATTGAATATGATGTTCGTGATGTGTAGGAAGGATCTGCAGATGCATAGACAATAGACAACATAGTTTAATTTGTTTCAAATATATCAGACGGCATTTTGTGACGGTGCACATTTATAGAAGCAAATTTAAGTCGACTGCCTTACCATTAGAAATTTCACGCTGTCTTTTTGTTCCATCCGTTCCTGTAAACGCAGGAGTTCCTCCTGGATAGAATTTAAATTCTCTTGAATCTCCCGAAGATTTTTCTCCATTAGATTTAGAATCCGCTCCTCATCTTCGCGTACATCTTTGAGGAAGTACTTTTCTTTCTCAGTGATAATCTGGTGCAGTTCAGCAAACTGGGATGTGACATGGTACTGAAGGCTGTGTGACTCTTCCTGTCAAATGAATGCTGAAGATTAACATAATATATTTCTGTTTTGTGTTTGTTTACTGAATAAGTGACTATATAGCCCATCAGCGTCCGGTTCTCAGAATTATCTAATCAATCAAATTCTCTCACATTTTCCTGAAACAAATGGGACAACGGAAGGATATAGGTGGAGACAGGAAGACAGAGGGAGATCTGGGAAGGGGGAGGGGAAGAGAGGGACAGGGGAATTATCTAAAGTTGGAGAAGTCAATGTTCATACCACTGGGCTGCAGGCTGCCCAGGCGAAATTTCACAAAATTTCAGCTATTTTTTCCGCTGCTCCAGATGGCAACCTATTTACATCGGCGAAACCATATAACCATATAACAATTACAGCACGGAAACAGGCCCGTTCGGCCCTACCAGTCCACGCCGACCACTTTCTCTGACCTAATCTCATCTACCTGCTCTCAGACCATAACCCTCCAATCCCCTCCCATCCATATACCTATCCAATTTACTCTTAAATAATAAAATCGAGCCGGCCTCCACCACTTCCACCGGAAGCTCATTCCACACAGCCACCACCCTCTGAGTAAAGAAGTTACCCCTCATGTTACCCCTAAACTTTTGTCCCTTAATTCTGAAGTTATGTCCCCTTGTTGGAATCTTCCCCACTCTCAAAGGGAAAAGCCTACCCACGTCAACTCTGTCCATCCCTCTTAAAATTTTTAAAACCTCTATCAAACTCAGGCTCGGCGATCGCTTCGATTCAACACCTGCGCTCGGTCCGAGTTAACCAATCTGATCTCCCGATGGCTGAGCACTTCAACTCCCCCTCCCAGTCTGACCTTTCTGTCATGGGCCTCCTCCAGTGCCATAGTGAGGCCCACCGGAAATTTGAGGAACAGCACCTCATATTTCGCCTGGGCAGCCTGCAGCCCAGTGGTATAAACATTGACTTCCCCAACTTTAGATAGTTCCTCTGTCCCTCTCTTCCCCTCCCCCTTCCCAAATCTCCCTCTATCTTCCTGTCTCCACCTATATCCTTCCTTTGTCCCGCCGCCCTGACATCAGTCTGAAGAAGGGTCTTGACCCGAAACGTCACCCATTCCTTCTCTCCTGAGATGCTGCCTGACCTGCTGAGTTACTCCAGCATTTTGTGAATAAATACTTCCTTACATAATCGGTGATTATTCAAAGTCTAAGGCGGTTCGCAGAGCTACCACAGTAATCCATTATATCAAATATTCGCCCGCACATCACTTTTCCCGAGACTCTAATTCGGAATGAGGATCTCGACCAGAAACGTCACCCATTCCTAAACACCAGAGATGCTGCCTGACCCACCGAGTTGCTCCAGTTTATTGCGCCCATTCATTCATGCGCTACCCTTATGCATAAAATGGGGGACAAACTACACAACACCAGAAACTCCGCACAGAGTGGACAAGGTCCCACATAGGAGATTAGTGGGCAAAATTAGAGCACATGGTATTGGGGGTAGGGTACTGACATGGATAGAAAATTGGTTGACAGGCAGAAAGCAAAGAGTGGGGATAAATGGGTCCTTTTCAGAATGGCAGGCAGTGACTAGTGTGGTACCGCAAGGCTCGGTGCTGGGACCGCAGCTATTTACAATATACATTCATGACTTGGATGAAGGGATTAAAAGTACCATTAGCAAATTTGCAGATGAGACAAAGCTGCGTGGTAGTGTGAACTGTGAGGAAGATGCTATGAGGTTGCAGGATGACTTGGACAGGTTGTGTGAGTGGGCGGGTGCATGGCAGATGCAGTTTAATGTGGATAAGTGTGAGACTTTGGTGGTAAGAATAGGAAGGCAGATTATTGTCTGAATGGTTATTGTCTGAATGGTGTCAAGTTAGGAAAAGGGGACGTACAACGAGATCTGGGTGTCCTAGTGCATCAGTCACTGAGAGGAAGCATGCAGGTACAGCAGGCAGTGAAGAAAGCCAATGGAATGTTGGCCTTCATAACAAGAGGAGTTGAGTATAGGAGCAAAGTGGATCTTCCGCAGTTGTACAGGGCCCTAGTGAGACCGCACCTGGAGTATGGTGTGCAGTTTTGGTCTCCAAATTTGAGGAAGGATATTCTTGCTATTGAGGGCGTCCAGCGTAGGTTTACTGGGTTAATTCCCGGAATGGCGGGACTGTCGTATGTTGAAAGACTGGAGCGACTAGGCTTGTATACACTGGATGAGAGGGGATCTTATCGAAACATATAAGATTATTAAGGGGTTGGACACATTAGAGGCAGGAAACATGGTCCCAATGTTGGGGGAGTCTAGAATCAGGGGCCACAGTTTAAGAATAAGGGGTAGGCCACTTAGAACGGAGATGAGGAAAATCATTTTCTGTCAGAGTTGTGAATCTGTGGAATTCTATGCCTCAGAAGGCAGTGGAGGCCAATTCTCTGAATGTATTCAAGAGAGAGCTAGATAGAGTTCTAAATGATAGCAGAGTTATGGGGTATGGAACGGGGTACTGATTGTGAATGATCAGCCATGATCACATTGGAGGGCGGTGCTGGCTCGAAGGGCCTCCTGCACCTATTGTCTATTATCTATTACAGCAGCAAATTTATCCAGTCTATCCCTTATGCATTAAATGGGGGAAAAACTACACAATACCAGAAACTCCGCACAGAGTGGCCTTACCCGAACTCCGGAAATCTTCCCCTTCTGCAGCCGCTCCATTTCCTCCAACTCTGACTTCTTTTTGGTGAGAGATTGTACGGAAGATTTAACCTGATCCTGGGATCAGAGAGCAAAGGGGGTTAGACAATGACGAATCAAGCAGGTGAACGAGTGGCCATAGTGAGTTTTATTTTACCTTGCGCATTTCAACAGCTTCCCGAAGCGGCATGAAGTTGTGAGACTTGTGTTCCTGCGCGTCTCTGCAGATCAAGCAGATCAGTTTCTGATCAGTTTCGCAAAACAGCTTCAGTTCTTCATCGTGTTCCTCGCAGCGAAGTTTACTTTCTTTGCGAGGCGGATTCAGGCTCAGTGTTCGAGCTTTCTCAGCCAGTCTCGCCAAGGCCCGACTCACCCTGAGGGTGCGGTCTACAAACTGCTCTCTACATTCCGGGCAGGAGTTTCTCGCCTCCCGGTCCCAACTCTGCGTGATGCAGGAGCGGCAGAAGTAGTGGCCGCACTCCAGTGCCACCGGATCGGTGAAGAAATCCAGGCAGATGGGACAAACTGCCTCCTCGGTCAAACTCTCGACCTGGTCTTTCGCAGCCATCTTTACTCCGGCACTTCCTGGTTCAAAATGGGAGTGTCCACTGCGCACGCTGCCGTCTGAGGAATGAATGTTATTTGTAGACAATAGTCTACAAATAAGAAATAAGAAAAGGTAAATAAGAAAAAATGTCAAGCTTTATAATTATTTACTGGGTATGAATTGGGACCCCATTGGAGTAAAACGTAAGTTTAATGTTCATGGTTAGTAAAAATATTTAAGAATTTAAATCCTGATTTTAATGCTAAATCTGAGTGAGGCATTGTTCTTTAGTGCTGGGGGAGGGAATGGTGGGAGGCAGAGGGATTAAAGACATTTCAGGTCAGCAAGGGTTACAGAGGAATGTCAGAAGACTGAGGTCATGGGTAAGGAGGTTACCCACAAAACCACTACTAGCAGTAAATAGCGGCTTTAATAGCCTGATATTTGTAGCATTGTCTGTTTGTCATAAAAATATTATGACAAGACTGTAATTTTGTAAGGTGGTATCTGATTAAAATATCTCTAATTTTATTGGTTTGCTTTTTTTAAACATATTTTCCTCCATGTTTTAACCTGATATTTACTAAGACAAATAAATATCATTAAAAATATAATGTTTTCCTTTTTAGTTTTAGTTTTGGCAGTCTAATTTTATGTTACTTCAATGCAAATTCGCACATTTTTCTTAGAGGTTCCCGTAGTTCATTACCGTATTTCCCGTAGTTCATTATACGCTCAATATAGTTAAAACAATCATCAGTCAAGATTTTGAAAACATTTGGTATATATGTGTACTTTGTGATTACTGAAACTAATACAAATTAACAGTTTAAAAAACTGCATACATGAATAAATATTATTGCTTACATGCATTTCTTAATATGTATATTAAAAAATTGTAACAAAATGTGTATGTAACAATAAAAACGTATGTGTACATTTTGTTCATGTCTTGCGGCGCTCAAACATCTCATATCATATCATATATATACAATACAATACAATACAATACAATACAATACAATATATCTTTATTGTCATTGTACCCAGGGGTACAACGAGATTGGGAATGCGCCTCCCATACGATGCAATAATTTAGGTAATTTAGACAGCAGCAACCCAACGAAACGAAACAGATTTGGACAGGGTAAAGTGCAAGTTGATCTATGCGTTGTGGCCATCCGGCTCAGCAGGACCGGTTCATAGCAGCTATGGCCCTGGGGATGAAGCTGTTCCTGAGTCTGGAGGTGCGGGCATAGAAGGCCTTGTATCGTCTGCCCGATGGAAGGAGTTCGAACAGACTGTTGCAGGGGTGTGAAGAGTCTTTGTGGATGCTGGTGGCTTTTCTGAGGCATCGTGTGTTGTAGATGCCCTCCAAGTCTGGTAGCTGTGTTCCGATGGCCCTCTGAGCTCTATGGACTACCCGCTGTAGAGCTTTCCTTTCTGCCTCCGTGCAGCTGAGGTACCTGAAGAAAGGAAAGCTCTACAGCGGGTGTGAAGAGGGAGTATAGCATGGGGCTCAGAACACAGCCCTGTGGTGTGCCGGTACTCAGGGTGATAGTGGAGGACAGCTGCCTTCGGCCGGAAACAGGCCTTTTGGCCCACCAATTCCGTGCCGCCCAGCGATCCCCGCACACTAACAGTATCCTACACCCACTAGGGACAATTTTTACATTTACCTAGCCAATTAACCTACATACCTGTACGTCTTTGGAGTGTGGGAGGAAACCGAAGATCTCGGAGAAAACCCACGCAGGTCACGGGGAGAACATACAAACTTCTTACAGTGCAGCACCCGTAGTCAGGATCGAACCCGAGTCTCCGGCGCTGCATTCACTGTAAAGCAGCAACTCTACCGCTGCGCTACCGTGCCGCATCTGAACTTTATCGTATGTGGCTCTTACAATAAGCAATAGACAATAGGTGCAGGAGGAGGCCACTCGGCCCTTTGAGCCAGCACCGTCATTCATTGTGATCATGGCTGATTATCCACAATCAATAACCCGTGCCTGCCTTCTCCCCATATCCCATGATGCCACTAGCCCCTGGAGCTCTATCTAACTCTTTCTTAAATCCATCCAGTGATTTGGCTTCCACTGCCCTCTATTTCAGTTTCCATCTGAAGTTGCTTTAGGAAAGAAGCGACCTGCCGGCAGAATTTTTACACCTCCTTTTTCAGGAGATGTCAGTGTCAAGTCTAGGTGGCCCTTCGGCCCATCGAGTCAAGGCTAATCATTAACCATCCGTTTACATTAATACTGCACCGCGACTCCAAGACGGGCCTCACTGGTCAATAGACAATAGACAATAGGTGCAGGAGGAGGCCATTCGGCCCTTCGAGCCAAGAGGCAGAGAATTCCACAGATTCACAACACTCTGACTGGAAAAGTTTTTCTTCATCTCAGTTCTAAATGGCCTACCCCTTATTCTTATACTGTGGCCCCTTGTTCTGGAATCCCCCAACATTGGGAACATGTTTCCTGCCTCTAACGTGTCCAACCCCTTAAGGATCTTATACGTTTCGATAAGATCTCCTCTCATCCTTCTAAATTCCAGTGTATACAAGCCTAGTCGCTCCAGTCTTTCAACATATGATAGTCCCGCCATTCCGGGAATTAACCTAGTAAATCTACGCTGCATGCCCTCAATAGCTAGAATATGGAGCACACAGTACTCCAGGTGCGGTCTCACTATGGCCCTGTACAACTGCAGAAGGACCTCTTTGCTCCTATGCTCAACTCCTCTTGTTATGAAGGCCAACATTCCATTGGCTTTCTTCACTGCCTGCTGTACCTGCATGCTTCCTTTCAGTGACTGATGCACTAGGACACTCAGATCTCGTTGTACGTCACCTGTTCCTAACTTGACACCATTCAGATAATACTCTGCCTTCCTATTCTTACCACCAAAGTGGATAACATCACACTTATCCACATTAAAATGCATCTGCCATGCATCCGCCCACTCACACAACCTGTCCAAGTAACCCTGCAACCTCATAGCATCTTCCTCACAGTTCACACTACCACCCAGCTTTGTATCATCGTCAAATAAACTTCCGCAAGCTGAACTCTGTTTCACCTACCTCGCTCTCATCCTCCCTCTCTGAAATAATGTCCGCCTCTCCCTTCGTTGACCTCCACAGCCCCTCTGACCTCACTGACTACTACAACCGCACTCTCTCCTCCTGCCTCGACCAGCTTGCACCTATAAAAACCAAAACAGTTTCCTTCACCCACTCTGCTCCCTGGTTTACCCCTGAACTCCGCGTGATGAAAACTCATGCCCGTCAACTTGAAAGACTCCGCAACAAAACAGGTCTCACAATTCACTCCCAAGCCTACAAAGACCACATACAGCACTATAAAGATGCCCTCTCCCATGCCCACTCCACCTACTACTCTCAAATAATTCACTCTGGCTCCGGAAACCCCAAAACACTCTTCTCTACAATAAACAAACTCCTCAGCCCCCTGGACACCATCTCCCAATCATTCACAGTTGACAAATGCACCACTTTCCTTTCATTCTTCCAAAGCAAAATAGACAGCATCGACAGCACCTTAACCACCAACGCACCTGCTCCCCCTCAAACCACCTGCCCCCCCTTATCCTGTCAGCCCCTGCCTCAGTTCTCCCCAATCTCCACTACCGACCTCTCTGACCTCTTCACAGGAATAAAAACTGCCACCTGCTTTCTGGACCCCATCCCCTCCAGCTTTGTCAAGGCCTGCCTTCCTGCTCTCTCTCCACTTATCACTGCAACAATAAACTCCTCCCTGTCCACTGGCATCGTCCCGCCATCCCTCAAAATCGCTGCTGTCACCCCCATTCTGAAAAAACCTGGTCTCAACCCTGACATCCCAAACAACTTCAGACCAATCTCCAACCTACCATTTCTGTCCAAAGTTTTGGAACGTGCTGTAGCTTCCCAACTCAAATACCACCCCTCTACCAATAACCTGTATGAAACTTTCCAATCTGGATTCCGCTCCAACCACTGTACTGAAACTGCGCTCCTCAAAATCACAAACGACATTCTCCTCTCCTCCGACGCTGGCAACCTCAACATCCTCATCCTACTTGACCTCAGCGCCGCCTTTGACACCATTAATCACTCCATTCTCCTCACCCGACTTGAATCCTCCTTTCACATCACCGGCACAGCCCTATCCTGGTTCAAATCTTACCTCTCTGACAGGCACCAGTTCATCTCCATTAACAACTGTAAATCCCCCACCGCTCCCCTCCCCCAAGGTGTCCCCCAAGGCTCAGTCCTTGGCCCCCTCCTCTTCATCCTCTACCTGTTCCCCCTTTGTCAATTAATCCGCCGTCATGGTCTCAACTTCCACTGCTTCGCCGATGATATCCAGCTCCTCATCTCCACCAAGTCAATCTCCCCCACCACACACTCTACACTGACAAACTGCATCACTGAAATAAAATCTTGGCTTCAAAAAATTTCCTCAAACTCAACTGCAGCAAATCTGAAATCATCATCATTGGTCCAAAAACGCTCACCAAATCCACCCAAAACTTCATCCTCAATATTGATGGTCTCCCAGTATCCACCTCCCCTCACATCCGGAATCTTGGAATCATCTTTGATCAAACCCTCTCCTTCGACAAACACATCAAACACATCACAAAGACAGCCTTCTTCCACCACAAAAACATTGCCCGTCTCCGTCCATCCCTCTCCTTCACAGCTGCAGAAACCCTCATCCACGCCTTCATCACCTCCCGTCTGGACTACTGCAACAGCCTCCTCTATGGCTCACCCTCAAAAATCATCAGTAAACTTCAATACATTCAAAACTCCGCTGCCCGTCTCCTCACCCACTCCCCGATCCGTAACCATATCACCCCCGTCCTTTACAAACTCCACTGGCTCCCCATCCCCCAGAGAATCCAATACAAAATCCTCCTCATGAACTACAAAGCCCTCCATAACCTGGCCCCATCCTACCTGACTGACCTCCTCCTCAGGCACACTCCCACCTGCACCCTCCGCTCTGCTGCTGCCAATCTCCTGTCCGCCCCCTATCAGGACCAAACTCAGATCCTGGGGGGACAAGGCTTTCTCCATCGCTGCTCCCACCCTATGGAACTCACTACCCCAAACCGTCAGAGACTCCTCCTCACTCACCACATTCAAAACATCACTGAAGTCTCACCTCTTCAGCACTGCCTTCAACCACTGAAGATCACCTCACCTTCTGTCTCCTTTCTCTGTTCGTTTACTTATTTATCTATTTATTCACTTCTGTATGTTCTAGAAATCCCTGTAAAGCGTCTTTGAGAGTTTGAAAAGCGCTATATAAATGTAATGCATTATTATTATTATTATTATAAGAAAATAACTGCAGATGCTGGTGCAAATCGAAGGTATTTATTCACAAAATGCTGGAGTAACTCAGCAGGTCAGGCAGCATCTCGGGAGAGAAGGAATGGGTGACGTTTCGGGTCGAGACCCTTCTTCAGACTGTGGTATTAACCCAACGATGAACAGGTGTAATATAAGTAAAAATAAATACCAATAAGTTTTTTAAAAAAATTAATTAAAAAAAATAAAAATAAAAATAAAAGTGAAAGGTGACTAGAGTTCTGGCATCGCCTGTATTAATGGTGGCCATCTTTTAACAAACGTCTGTCTTCAACTGTATTTTTGCTGTGATTTTCTCCATGACAAAGATTTTTTTTACCCTGCCTCTCCATTGCGTTATGCTGGGGGGGGGGGGGGGGGTTGTGGCTTCTACCAGAAAACTGTCATCATTTTTTTTGCTATCAAAAGTAGAATTCTCAGTGGATAAATTAACTCTCCATCTTTCATATTGTCAGGGAGTATAGCCAGTATACAGAGTGCTGGATCTAAAGTGAAATTAATGGCCAACATCTGTTCAATCTCCTTTTGAACACACTTCCAGAACTCCAAGAGCTTTGGGCAATCCCAAAATATATGTGTGAAGACCCCCACCATTCCACAGTCCCTCCAACATAGCTCAGATGTGTTACTATATTTTGATGTTATAGATGGAGTGTTAAAATACCGCATTTTCACCTTCCAATCAAATTCCCTCCATGTTGGACTGTTGGTTAATTTATGTCCTCCTTTGAATGATTCCTCCCATTTTTCATCTGTTATTATAATATTTGTTTCCAACCCCCATTTTTCTTTGACATCCATATTGTTATCATTTGATTCATGTTGTATTATTTTATACATTTTTGATATAACTCCTTTTTTTGTCTCTTCCTCTGAAAATGACATTAACAGTTCCTCTTCCCACCCGGTCCCCTGTATAAAGTCTAT
Source organism: Rhinoraja longicauda (assembly GCF_053455715.1). Lineage (NCBI taxonomy): Eukaryota > Metazoa > Chordata > Chondrichthyes > Rajiformes > Arhynchobatidae > Rhinoraja > Rhinoraja longicauda. The sequence continues at coordinate 32,350 of NW_027602403.1, forward strand.
CCCCTACCCCCAATTCCTCCGTCTACGCCGCATCTGCGCCCGGGATGAGGTGTTTCACACTAGGGCGTCAGAGATGTCCTCATTCTTCAGGAAACGGGGCTTCCCCTCTTCCATTATAGATGAAGCTCTCACTAGGGTCTCTTCTACATCCCGCAGCTCCGCTCTTGCTCCCCCTCCCCCAACTCGCAACAAGGACAGAATCCCCCTCGTCCTCACCTTCCACCCCACCAGCCAGCGGATCCAACAAATCATCCGCCAACATTTCCGTCACTTACAACGGGACCCCACCACTGGCCATATCTTCCCATCCCCTCCCCTTTCTGCGTTCCGCAGAGACCGTTCCCTCCGTAACTCCCTGGTCCACTCGTCCCTTCCTAACCAAACCACCTCGTCCCCGGGCACTTTCCCCTGCAACTACAGGAGATGCAACACCTGTCCCTTTACCCTCCCCCTCAACTCCATCCAAGGCCCCAAACAGTCTTTCCAGGTGAGACAAAGGTTCACCTGCACCTCCTCCAACCTCATCTATTGCTTCCGCTGCTCAGATGTCAACTTATTCACATCGGCGAAACCAAGCGCAGGCTCGGCGATCGCTTCGCTCAACACCTGTGCTCGTTCCGCATTGACCAAACTGATCTCCCGGTGGCCGAGCATTTCAATTCCCCCTCCCATTCCCAGTCTGACCTTTCTGTCATGTGCCTCCTCCAGTGCCATAGTAAGGCCCACCGGAAATTGGAGGAACAGCGCCTCATATTTCACCTGGGCAGCTTGCAGCCCAGTTGTATGAACATCGACTTCTCCAACTTTAAATAGTTCCTCTGTCCCTCCCTTCCCCTCCTCCTTCCCAGATCTCCCTCGATCTTCCTGTCTCCACCTATATCCTTCCTTTGTCCCGCCCCCCCGTGACATCAGTCTGAAGAAGGGTCTCGACCTAAAACGTCACCCATTTCTTCTCTCCTGAGATGCTGCCTGACCTGCTGAGTTACTGCAGCATTTTGTGAATAAATACCTTCGATTTGTACCGGCATCTGCAGTTATTTTCTTATACGTAACAGTTCCTCTAATTTGGATGGTTTTTTACAAATATTCTCCCATTCCTTATGTTTCTGAAGGTAATGCCGTAGTTGTAGGAATTTATAAAAAAGTCATGAGCTGGTAGATTAAATTCCTGTGCAAGTTGTTCGAATGACTTCATGATCTGTCCATTAAACACTTGTGCGATATATAATAACCCCTTGTTTGACCAATTGTTATACCCTGAGTCCATAGTAGATGGTAAAAAATCTGGGTTTATCGCTATTTTAGGGGCCGTACAAATGGAATTCGCCAGTTTTAATTTCTTTCCTACTTCTGACCATATTTTCAATGTTCCCTTGATCCAGTCATTACCCACCCTCAGCCTCCTCTGTGCCATTTCAGTCAAGAATGGGAGTGATTCCAACGGTAAATTTTGACAAGCATTTTGTTCTATTCACCATCTTTCATCCTGAACATATTCCAATCCTGAGGCCTTTTTTGTCCCCATCTCCACGGCGGTGGATATCTCCGCCCATCTCACCAACGTCCTTCCTCAGCCGAATCCACCTGTCAATTGCCAAGACTTGCCCTGTGTCCTTCCCCTTGCCCCTCTTTTCCAGCTCTACCCACTCTACTCCACAAGACACAAGAAGGCTCTGGTACCGAAGCATCATCGGTACATGCCTGCTCCCAAATCCGCCATGTCTTGTGTCTCTGAATAAATGGTGCGTTTGTTCCAGGGCCATAGTTACTGCTTTCCTTACACAAGCACAGCTGCTCTCTACTCTGGATCAGCAGTTATGACACTGAGCTAGTAATATTTTTCCATGTTAACTGGGCCTAATTCTCACGCAGACTCACGTAATATCTCCTCACAAGCTGGCGAAATAACTTTTGCAAGCATAGAAACATGGAAAATATGTGCAGGAGGAGGCCATTCAGCCTTTCGAGCCAGCACCGCCATTCATTGTGATCATGGCTGATTGTCCACAATCAATAACCCGTGCCTACCTTCTCCCCATATCCCTTGATTCCACTAGCCCCCAGAGCTCTATCAAACTCTCTCTTAAATCCATCCAGTGATTTGGCTTCTACTGCCCTCGGTCAAGTCAAGTCAAGTCAATTTTATTTGTATAGCACATTTAAAAAGAACCCACATTGACCAAAGTGCCGCACATCAGTTCAGGTACTAAGAAACGAACATACAATGGCACACAAAGATAACAGCACATACATAAACAGTTCACAGCGCCCCCTCAGAGGGCCTCAAACGCTAGGGAGTAGAAATAGGTTTTGAGCCTGGACTTAAAGGAGTCGATGGAGGGGGACATTTCTAATGGGGAGAGGGATGCTGTTCCACAGTCCAAGAACTGCAACTGCAAAAGCAGAGAATTCCACAAATTCACAACTCTCTGGGTGAAAAAGTGTCTTCTCACCTCAGTATTAAATGGCCTCCCCTTTATTCTAAGACTGTGGCCCCTGGTTCTGGACTCCCAACATTGGGAACATTTTTCCTGCATCTAGCTTGTCCAGTCCTTTTATAATTTTATATGTTTCTATAAGATCCCCTCTCATTCTTCTAAACTCCAGTGAATACAAAGAGGTGGGGGTAAAGGTTGGTAGATGTTCTGGGTCGAGAAGCTACACCAGCAGTGGAAGCCGGGATCTGTTGGCAAATTGTAACAATTTGGCTGAACTTCCTGCTGTCACGATGTGGAAATTAATTGGCCTTTCTGTTGTTATGTATTTCAGGAGGAAACTCTTCGGAAGAGGAGATGAGGCTCGCTGTGTTGTTTTTGGAATATAACTCAGGAAACATTGGACGTTGGTCTTCTAACTAGTTGTTTAATTAATGCAGGGTGAGTGATGAAGCCCTGACGCTGTCAGTAGCAGAGGGTGCCCTGGCCGTTGAAAGGTTCGATCACCCATTTTTGTTGAACACGGTGTTCACGGAAGTGCCCGATGGCATTACAAGAGGTAAAACCTAAAAAAAAACCCCATTGGAGATATTGAAGTATCAGTTATATGTAAAGGGTCTATTTACTACCAGAATCGAAGGTATTTATTCACAAAATGCAGGAGTAACTCAGCGTGTCAGGCAGCATCTCAGGAGAGAAGGAATGGGTGACGTTTCGGGTCAAGACCCTTCTTCAGACTGATGTCAGGGGGGGCGGGACAAAGGAAGTTAGAGGGAGAACTGGGAAGGGAAGGGGGAGGGGAAGAGAGGGACAGAGGAACTGTCTAAAGTTGGAGAAGTCAATGTTCATACCGCTGGGCTGCAAGCTGCCCATGCGAAATATGAGGTGCTGTTCCTCCAATTTCCGGTGGGCCTCACTATGGCACTGGAGGAGGCCCATGACAGAAAGGTCAGACTGGGAGTGGGAGGGGGTGTTGAAGTGCTCAGCCACCGGGAGATCAGGTTGGTTATGGCGGACTGAGCGAAGGTGTTGTGCGAAACGATTGCCGAGCCTGCGTTTGGTTTCGCCGATGTAAAGAAGTTGACATCTAGAGCAGCGGATACAATAGATGAGATTGGAGGAGGTGCAGGTGAACCTCTGTCTCACCCGGAAAGACCGTTTGGGTCCTTGGATGGAGATGAGACGGGGAGGTAAAGGGACAGGTGTTGCATCTCCTGCGTTTGCAGGGGAAAGGAATCATCAATCTGAAGAAGGGATTCGACCCGAAACGTCACCCATTCCTTCTCTCCAGAGATGCTGCCTGACCCGCTGAGTTACTCCAGCATTTTGTGATACCTTTAATACCGGACTGGTGAGGCACTTCATACACGAATTACCTCCTTTGTCCAACAGGTGTTACCCTCTCTCCATTGTTACCCTCTTGATTTCAACGTATATGTAACACGCTTTCAAATTGTCTTCAGCCCTACTCGCCAAGGAACCTTGTAGGTCAGCAAGGGGGAGATTGAGGACAATGTGGAGAGTGGATCAAATGCATTTGAAAGTACGGACACGCAAGGCCGGTTTCATGAACACAATGGGGTTGATGTGCTAAAAGCTACTGGTTTCAATGCAGTGAAGCGGGTGAATGTATGGTCACGATTACTAAATGGATCTCTGATGTTGAAGACTGCAAAGACGTGGTTGATAAGAGGCGAAGGACAGATAGCACAACGAATCAGGATCCAGGTGTTTCCAATGTGATAGGGAGGGATGTTAAAGATGTGGTCGAACTGTGCCACTGATGATAGAAAATGTTGCAACTGCATTGAGAGAGATTATCCTAGACTGACGAGGCAATAGAGTACTGATAGAGTACGGTGGTAATAAAGGTTCAATATCCGAACTGATGTGGAGGAAGGAACTACAGATGCTGCTTTAAACCGAAGATATACACACAAAGCTGGAGTAACTCAGCGGGACAGGCAGCATCACTGGACAGAAGGAATGTCTGACGTTTCGGGTCAAGACCCTTCTTGAGTCCGCCTCAGCCTACCTGACCTCCCAGTTGCTAAACACTTTAGCTCCCCCTCCCATTCCCACTCTGACCTTTCTGTCCTGGGCCTCCTCCACTGTCAGAGTGAGGGTTTGGAGAAACAGCACATCCTATTTCACACCCCAGCAGTATGAATATTGACTTCGCTAAATTCAAGTAACCCTTGCTTTCCCTCTCTCTC
>NW_027602404.1:0-74 GCF_053455715.1 Rhinoraja longicauda
TCCTTCATCCTCCTGTGCACCAAGGAATACAGCCCGGACCTACCCAACCTCTCCCTACAGCTGAGGCATTAAGT
>NW_027602404.1:574-26887 GCF_053455715.1 Rhinoraja longicauda
GTGCAATATTTTGCTCGCAGCATTTGATGGCAAATAGCAATAAATCGATCGAAAGTAAAAGCCACAGTGAGCCACACGGAACAGTCCAGGCAAATAAAAATCATGGTCAGAATAAATCTGCACATAGTGGTGTGATTGAAGAATGAATGTGAAAAATATGCATTAATAATCTCATATAAAATTACAACAAATGTAATAACCATCAAGTCAGCGACAGCCATTCCCAGCAGGTAACGAGTGATGCATTTGGAGAGACCGCAGTTTCCTCGGAACAAGATGACCATTGCCAACAGATTTGCTGCATAAAACAAATGTATATTAATAATGTTATTTGGTACGAGACGCTTCTGTTCTTCCTATCAACGTCCATGCTCTACCCTGCCCCTCCTCTTTTCTCGCTTTCCTTTCCTCTTCCCCCTCCTCTACTGTAAACTTTCTGAAGAAGGGTCGCGACCCAACACCTCACTCATCCAGTTCAGTTTAGTTTATTGTCACGTGAACCGAGGTAGGGTGAAAAGCCTTTCATTGCGTGCTATTTTGTCAGCAGAAAGGCAATACTTGATTACAATCGAGCCATTTGCAGTGTATGTAATACGAGATAAGCGAATGTATCCTTATTCTCCAGAGACGCTGCCCGAGTTAATCCCGCACTTTAGGTCTTTGTTTGAAATTAACCGAGGAGTCGTTTGAAATCAAGATCACGTCAGACACGGTGCTCTCCGCTGGTGATAGCTAACATATGTATATTGCACGCAAAATTCAACACCAGAAATTTTTTTGGATAAAGTAAATGCAGGTCATACATTTTTCCCCCTTTAATGCGTATAGATTTCTCTGTTTCCAGATGTTGAATGTGTGCTAAGTAACTAGTGATTTGAATATTCTAAACAAAAGTTTCGGAAATACAGCATGGAAATAAGCCCCCCACCCATGTATCCCCGCAACACCAGTTCTATGCTGTCCACTTTCACTGGAACCAATTTTAGAGAAACCAATTAACGTACAAACCCGCACGGCTTTGGATGTGGATGGATGTACGAAGAAACAGGAGCAGGATGTAGGAAGAAACAGGCGGCACGGTAGCACAGCGGTAGAGTTGCTGCTTTACAGCGAATGCAGCGCCGGAGACTCAGGTTCGATCCTGACTACGGGTGCTGTACTGTAAGGAGTTTGTAGGTTCTCCCCGTGACCTGCGTGGGTTTTCTCCGAGATCTTCGGTTTCCTCCCACATTCCAAAGACGTACAGGTATGTAGGTTAATTGACTGGGTAAATGTAAAAAATGTCCCTAGTGTGTGTAGGATAGTGTTAGTGTGCGGGGATCACTGGGCGGTTCGGACTTGGTGGGCCGAAAAGGCCTGTTTCCGCGCTGTATCTGAAATATAAAAAAATAAAATATCTGAGGTTAGCCACGCGGTGAGACGCAGAATGTGAAATCCCCACAGATGCAGCAGCCGAGCTCAGGATGAACCCGGGTCTCCGGCACAATCAGGCAGCAGCTCCACTAACCGCGCCACTGTGCCCATTTATGACTATTTGAATTTGCTTTTTATAGTTCAATAATACTTTGAAGTATTGAGGAATACAGGCCACAGTGAACCGCCTTGTCCCCGTGTCTGCCCACGGCTTTCAAGCCATGGTTTCCTATCGTAAATATAAAAATACAGGAAAATCCTGACATCGGGTTTTGGAAGCAGGCATGTGTGGCCGGCCACATTAAGCACCATCTCCTCCTTAAACATATTGATAAAATCTGGAACTTACTATGTCTTCGTACATGGATATATACGACCATACACTTAACTACATCGCTCCCACCCAACTTCCTGCATGATCAATATCATGCTGACGCATGAAAGCAATTTTCCTCGCCACAAATATGTGATCTTCAAACTTGATTACCTATTTCTCTAGTTCCACAAAACTCATTTCAACATCCAACTCGTTTATGCGTGTCGTTAACATCAACATGGCTTCAACTGATCCATACGATGCTACGCCAGCGACAGCGTACCAAGCAGAAAACAACCTCGCACCACCTGCATGTCACTACCAATCCATTTTTGATCAAATTTGCCAGGTTGCTATGGATCCTATCGGCCCTAACTTTTCAGACGAGCCAAACCTGAAAACACACAATAAGCAGGTAATAATTGTTTGCAAAATGTAGCGAGTCAGGCTGCATCTGGAGAGTGAATGGATTGGCGACATTTCGGATCAGGCCCCTTCTTTAGACTGATAGTAGTAAGAAATGGAAAGCTGGTAAACGGAGATGGGAGCAGGACAGGTCTTGCCAATTGATATTAGGATACGGGTAAATTGGGGCTGAAGGGTGTGGGAAGAGAGAGGCAAGCGGTGAAAACAGACCAAAGAATGTCAGATAAGAAGAGAAGACTGAAATATAAAGCCAAATGACGGGTGATGAGGAAGGGAACAGAATGGGGGAATAAGATGGGAGGGAAGGTCGGGATACCAAGATAAATGTTTGCGCAAGGAGTTGGAACACACGGATGGGGAGGGGGGAATGGGGTGATAATTAACAAATTGCAAATTGTTCTGCCAAATCCAAGCACAAAGTTTAAACTAAACTCCACGTTGAAAATGTCCGAGCAGGTCGCGTCGCAAGGTGGTCAAAAATGCTAATGGAACTTTTGCCTTCATCAGTCAGAGTATTGAGAATAGAAGTTGGGAGGTCATGTTGCAGTTGTTTAAGACGTTGGTGAGACCGCATTTAGAATATTGTGTTCAGTTTTGGGCACCATGTTATAGGAAAGATATTGTCCAGCTTCAAAGGGTTCAGAAAATATTTACCAGGATGTTGTCAGGACTAAAGAGTGTGAGCTATACAGAGAGGTTGATTAGACTGGGTCTCTATTCCATGGAGCGCAGAAGGATGAGGGGTGATCTTATAGAGGTGTCCAAAATCATGAGAGGAATAGATCGGGTAGATGCACAGAGTCCCTTGCCCAGAGTAGGGGAATCGAGGACCAGATGACATAGGTTCAAGGTGAGGGGGAAAATTTTTAATTGCAATCCGAGGGGTAACTTTTTCACACAAAGGGTGGTGGATGTACAGAACAAGCGGCCAGAGGTGGTAATTGAGGCTGGGACCATCCCATCGATTAAGAAACATTTAGACAACTAAATGGATAGGACAGGTTTGGAAGGATTTGGGCCAAGCGCAGGCAAGTGAGACCAATGTAGCTGGGATATTGTTGGCCAGTGTGGGGAAGTTGGTCCGAAGGGCCTGTTTTCAAACTGTATTACTTTATGACTCTATGGCTCTATGACTATAATACATAATATCGAGACCCCATCTGCTGCAAATATATAGGCATGTGATCATCTGATAAACATCGCCTATAGATCTCAATCCATAGTAGTGTTATGGCTTGAAAAATCGCTTGAAGTTGCACCAAAATGAATTCTTGTCTGGGCTGTGCTTAATGATGCGATTAAAAAAATACTGTTTTTGTTGGCTTAAAGCATTTCAGTGAAAAAGCTTCTTGCACATTATTCTCGGTGGAAGCCAAACTCCGACTGGATGAGAAAGAGGAGGTAATTTGTTCCAATCCTGTTACTATTGGAGCGGTGTTGGAGTCTGGTTATTATCTTGATATGCAGCCGCGTGGACTAGGTGCGAAATTCTTGTTCCACCTTCTTGGAATACAGCCAATCAGACAGCTGTGTTTGCTGGTTTGAGAAGTCCTTGAATTTTACAGTAGGGCGGCACGGTAGCGCCGCGGTAGAGTTGCTGCTTTACAGCGAATGCAGCGCCGGAGATTCAGGTTCGATCCTGACTACGGGTGCTGCACTGTAAGGAGTTTGTACGTTCTCCCCGTGGCCTGCGTGGGTTTTCTCCGAGATATTCGGTTTCCTCCCACACTCCAAAGACGTACAGGTATGTAGGTTAATTGGCTGGGTAAATGTAAAAATTGTCCCTAGTGGGTGTAGGATAGTGTGAATGTACGGGGATTGCTGGGCGGCACGGACTTGGAGGGCCGAAAAGGCCTGTTTCCGGCTGTGTATATATGATGATGATGATGATGAATGCAGTGAAATAAAAGTGCCCACGTTGCGTTACAAGTTTATCGGTTCTGACGGAGCATCCATTATTTGCATTGAAACAAGTATGAGGACACATTCCTTCTGTGTTTTCAGCAGCCGTCAGGTGTATGTTGGGAGTAGTTCGCTTGTCTCCAAACAGGCCATTAACATGAATTCGCCACACACGAAACAATACATCTGCCTATTTCAATTAATTCAACAAATCTTAGATCATTTCTCGTTGACCAATTGAACGCAACTTGAACACATATGTGTTAGTTTGAAGTTGGACATTTAGCCACCAAATCAATGGACCAATTCAACAGAGAGGTGCATTGTAGACAGAGTAATAAATATTGCAAGTAATAAATATTTTACCTTATTTTAAATAGCTTACCAGGTACACCAATTATTCCTAGAATAGGGTAGTGAATTCTTCCAATCTGTAAAATGACCGGTCTCTCCATATTTTAAGAGATGAGATGCTGCTCCGCCCGTTAATCTGCCTGAACCACAAAATAATGCTTTACTTATACAGATCGGAAGCCTCTGGTAACACTTTGATATCACGTGATTGCATCCATTAGCTACAGACTTTGGAACAAATAGATTGACTGATCTTTCATATTAGCTGCAGCTCGTCAGGGGTATGATTCATTCCAAAAAGAAAGTATTTCCACCGCAGTGAGGACGTTTATTTTTAGATCCACGTGGGAGTGAACTAAAGCAATAATTTGTGACGCCCTTAGTCTTCATAAAATCCAGAATATGTAGCAATTTCTATAACTGATACTGTTCTGATGTGTTTGAAATCCACCAAAAATTTGTCAAAATTACTGAGATGAAAAGTAACAAATATACGAGGAAATCTCTAAGTCTATTTTACCCTTTTCAATATATTACCTGATTCCCATCGGTGATGTTAATGCTTATAATGGTTAGCTTATTGTACATAATACTACGCTACTGCAGAAATAAATTGTTTTTCACTCCTATGGACCTTGCTGTAGAATAACAAATCATGTAAGTCTGAATTGGAGATATATTACGTATTTGCAGAAATTCCTCAAAATGTATTTCTTTAGTCATTCGTCGGTTGTGTTCAATGCATTGTTGGTCAGAAACAGCAATATGTCTGCTCTTCCAAATCTCACCCGTGGCCCATTAAATTTTCAGGTAGCCGCCATGATCCATTTCAATAGAATAATTATTGTTTTGTGACAGATGGGAGAAATGGATTACGCTTGAATATTCACTATGAAACAAAATATTCATAAATTAGTTCTACTTTTCACATAGACTGAGTGGTTTTGATTGGTAGATGATTGAACAAAGGCCAGAGATGTAAACGCAAAAAGTGTGAGACAAAGGGATCAGGAAAGATGATCATTTGCGCACCATGTCTCTGGTACTAGAATATGTGTTGCATCACGACCCCATTCGGCAACTTGAACGACCGGGAATGAAGGAGTTTACTGAGAATGGCAGACATTGTAGTATTCGCAACATTACAAATGCGATTTTCCCCACCAGCGAAGGGATCCACAGGAAGCGCTGCCTTCGCTGCCTTTGGGTTCCATGAAAGTGAGTAGGAGAGAGTACCGTAGTCCCTTATCGTTATTCCCATCGAAAACAGATAGGTAATTTTAGAAACTATACACAAAATGCTGGAGTAACTCAACTGGTCAGGCAACATCCCCGGAGAAAATGAATTGGTGATGTTTCGAAACCGAAGCCTTCTTCAGACGGAGAGTCAGGGAAGAAGGAAACTAGAGGTAAGGGAAAGGTGCAAAGAACGAATTAATAAAAGGTATGAAAATAACCCAAAAAAGCCAGCATCGATGATCAAGGAAAGGCGGACCCCACAATGGTCCAGTCCATTGATTGCTGTGGAAACGTGATAACGAACAGTGACACTACACAGGACGACAGGGAAACTACGAGGCCCATTAGGGTGGGGGAGGGACAATGAGACGGAGGCAATGCAAGGGCCACTTTAAATGAGAGGAATCAATATTCACACCGCTGGGTTGTAAGCTGCCCAAGCGAAATATGAGGTCCTTTTCCTCCAATTTGCGTTTGGCCAGGGTCGGGAAAATGATGAGATCCTCAAGGGTAAATAATAGGAGTTAGGCTAAAAGGTTTACGAGCAGCAACGCCAGCAAATGCTAAATTTATATTTAATGAAACTGCAAGTGACACGGAAAATGATTGGGATTAGCTGCACATAATTGTATAAACTAATTAAACCGGGTTAATTTTGTTTTTAATTATCAAGCACGTGATGCATTTGATATTTTTCTATATCAAAATTATGTCAATAAAAGCCAGAATGCTCTTGAATATAATCAATTTATTTATAGACATATTTGGTGTCTGGTGGAATAAATGCGCACATTTAGGATCCAGAATTCAGGATATCTTTATTTGTCATCCAAAAGACAAGTCTTTTGGACGAGATTTCGTCACCCACAGTCCAACAATAAGAGCAATAAAATAAGCAAATTACACAACCTCAACCAACACATAACATAGAATGGGTTAACAGATTAACTTCCAGTGCATCTTAATTCCATCTAGAATGCATGGTTAAAGTAATTTATCAATTATCTAAGGCGATAAACTTGCTCGGGATCTGAGAGCGGAAGGTAAACCCAGTCAAAAAATACAGAAAGTGACACAGATATGTGTTCCTGATTATCAAAGATATTTAGAACAATTCAAACTCTTTTTGCACTAATGAGTTATCACAAGGCCATACAGACGGACGAATTCCCCGCGGAAACCTTCGTATCATTGCTTGACCGCTTGTCTCTCGGCATTGACAGGTGTTGTGAGACGTGCAGCTGTTTGTCCCACAGATCTGTGCTGTTTCGAGGGAGAGCTTGAACAAGGAAAACGAGGTTATACATCCTCGCTGAGGGATGGATGTAAGAACATCCCGCCTGACCAGCGAGAATGATAAAATCATAATCATAGAGTTTTGCAACTCAGTAATATGCCCTTCGGCCCATCCCGTCCAAGCTGACCATGTTAGCATGTTGGGCTAGTCCCATTTAGAGTCATGGAGTCAGAAAATACGAAGGCAGAACCTTGGCCCAACTTGCTCATGTCGCTCTACGCTAATCCGCCCGCCTCGGTTTGACCCAGGTCCCTCTAAACGTTCCTTAGCTACGTTGCATACCAAATGTAATGTTCCTGTGGTAAAGGAGGCTTTTGGTACATTTGGCCTTGTGATTGAAAAAGGAATGTGGAAAATATGCATTAATAATCTCATATAAAATTACAACAAATGTAATAACCATCAAGTCAGCGACTGCCATTCCCAGCAGGTAACGAGTGATGCACTTGGAGAGACCGCAGTTTCCTCGGAACAAGATGACGATTGCCAACAAATTTGCTGCAACAAAACAAATGTATATTAACAAAAAAGGGGCGTGGCTGTGTTCTGCAGCTGCGGCTCACCGGCAGTCTCTCCGTTTTTTTTTGTGTTTTTTTTGTCATTGTTGATGTTAAATGTACGTTTTGTTTTATTTTTAATTCTGTGTATGTAGGGGGGTGGTGGGGGGGTTGCGGGAAACCTTTTTTTAAATCTCCTCCTCAACGGAGATGCGACCTTTACCGTGTCGTATCTCCGTTCGCGCAACGGCCTAACATCGTGGAGTCGGCGGCCTCCAGCTGGGATCGACCTCGAAGACTCCGGTCGCAGGGCCTGGACTTACCATCTCGGAGGCTTCGGCCGTGGGCCCTGCAGACCGCAACATCGGGAGTTCGCAGGTCCCTGGCTGGCGACCGGCTTTTGGGAGCTCCAGCCGCAGCAGCTTCGACCGCCCCGAAGCACGAGGCACGATCAACCCGCCCGCAGGCCCTTCATCACCCTGCGTGGCCCGGCCGCAGCACTTTACATCGCCCGGTGGGGGCTCAGGACTCTCATCGCCCTGCGTGGCTCGGCCGCGGCATTTTCCATCGCCCGGTGGGGGCTCAGGACTTTCATCGGCCTGCTCGGCTCGACCCTGGGACTTTCCATCGCCCGGTGGGGGCTTCAAGGGGTTGGGAGCCTCGATCACCTCGTGGCGCCACGGGAGAAGAACGCGGAGGAGATAAGACTTTGCCTTCCATCACAGTGAGGGTATGCCTAGAGCAATCACTGTGATGGCTGTTTTGTGTAAAAAATTGTATCTGTGTGTCTTGTGTTTTTTAATGTCTACTGCCGGACCCTGACGTGAGAGGACGCTGGCGTTGATTATTCGCCGCTTTTCCGTCAGGATAGTTTGTCTGTTTGTTTCTATGTTAATTGTATTTGTAAAGCGCTTTGTGCATGTGTTAAGGCGCTATATAAAATTAATATATTATTATTATTATTATCTATGCCAAGGGCTTGTTAACCCTCCCAAAGAGCACTATCTCACGTATTGCAGGTTTACATTTCACGTCCCATTGCTCAATCCATTTTAGGAACTCAGATATATAATTGCTTTGGCGAAAACACCCTGCTCATCTTCAACAGCACTACCAGCTCCTCCAAATAGAGTGATTTACGAAATTACTCTTCATACCTCCTGCGTTGACATACTGTTTGTTATTGGAACTAGCAAAGGACAAAGGACAAAGGACAAAGGATCCTCCAAATACGTACAGGTATGTAGGTTAATTGGCTGGGTAAATGTAAAAATTGTCCCTAGTGGGTGTAGGATAGTGTTAATGTGCGGGGATCGCTGGGCGGCACGGACTTGGAGGGCCGAAAAGGCCTGTTTCCGGCTGTATATATATATGATATGATATGATGATAAAGCGACCCCTGACAAACCCCCACTCGGAATGGAGTTACAATCGCAATAATAACTCTTTGTCATCATCTCCCGTCTCCTGTCACCCATCTAATTAAGTATATAATTGTCCCGTGGGCTCTAACTTCGTAAAATCTTTCTCTGTGAGGCTATGTCAAAGGCCATACCGAATTTTATAAAGGAAAATCAGTCGGCCCTCATTATCACATCCGAGTTGAGATGTCAGTGAGGTGGAAGGGATACGTTTGTTCAGCGCTGACACTTCTAAAGCAGTCACCACCATCCCAGGCATGGACCTCCCACGCTACAAATTCTGACAACAAAGGGACAGTCCGGAACAGTTTCATCAAGCATATGTTTTAAAGAACTAGACAGTTATATTCGTTAAATATTAAGCATTTCAATGATAATCCGCTTCATTATGTTTTGACTTTATTCGAGCTAGCCAAATAAAGAGTCTATAGAAGGGTCCTTGTCTTCAAAAGTCGACTATCCATTCCTTGTACAGATGCTGCCTGACTGTGTAGCGTTCAGCCCAATAAGGACGGTGACAATGCCCGACAGACACATGCAATCTGCCCCATACGGGTGCGCCGGGACTCTATCCACATTCCGGCGAGCAGCACAAAGTCTCCTCAGCGAGAGGAAGGCGCGTAACGTCATGGCTTCATCAAACGAAGTCCATCAATGTCCTTGTGTTTTTTACAACCAGGCAGATAATTGAACATGCAATGCAAATTTTTAAAGGGCTGATAACGATTGGAATTCTGTGTTTTAAAATTGTTTTTAAGCCAACTACTCCAGTCGCAGGTGCCCACATTTGGCCAATATTCCTCCAAAATGTTTGCATCCATCTACCTGTCCAAATGTCTTTTAATTTTCATTGTACCTTCCTCAAATACCTTCACTTGCTGCACGTTCCATCTCCCCATTGGCGTCTGTGTGAAAAGGTTGCCCCTATCACAAATGTATGCCCCCCTTGTTTATGATTGCCATTCGCTGGGCAAAAGACTCAATGCATTCACCCTGCAAATTTCTCTCATTATTTAATTCACATCCAAATTATCACTATTGAAGTAATAAATTCCAAGGAATAAAATTTTAGTCCGCCCAATCGCTCCCTAAAGTCCAGGTCTTTAACCATGGCACTCTTTCCAGCTTAGTGACCTCCTTCCTATAGCACGGGAGGCGCGGGACTCGATGAAGGTTTATCTCATCTGATAGGAAGGAGAAAACATTCCGCGGATGGTGGACGCGGATTAAACGCATTAACACTGAGAGTATTCGGTTGTATCATCTCTAATACTCCTTTTCACCGGGATCTCTCCGCACATAACTGGACCAAAGAATAGTGATACCGGTATCTAAGGATGCTGAAGTCTAGAGAAATACACAAAGTGCGAGAGAATCATCGCGGGACAGGCAGGAACTGTGGAGGGAATCTATTAGCGATGCTTCGGGTCTTGACTACAGATGTCAAATTTTAAGAAAAACACAAAGTGCTGGAGAAACACTTCGGGTCGGGCAACTTCTCTGGATGGAATGGACAAGCGACGTTGCGGGTCGGATCTCGATCGAAGAATGGTGCGGTTTGTTCAAAAGAATAGCGAGAAGGGAGACGTCATGTCCGAACTCCAACTCAGGACTCACTGCCTCACCAGTTTAATGGGTTTAATAATGAAACGACTTAGAATCTTAATCCCGTTCTTTACCTCCTGCCTGAACTTGCTTTGGGTCATTGCGTAGATACAGGTATTCGCGCAACAACTAACCCGGACGAGTAAGATTCCCACTTCGTTGGCGATGTTCGAGGGGTTGGTGAGATCCGCACTCACGTGATTGACTGAGACCCGATTAAAGATCAAAGTTACCGTAGCCGTGGTCCAGAGTAATATGTTGGTGCCGGTTACGGGGAAGAGTAAAACGATGGACTTGCGCCGATTCTCCGCCTCACTATCCTTGCTTTCCAGTGACTTCAAGCGCCGGCGGACTCTGCTGGCCGCGATGATGTACCGGACCGTCAGCCCGTTCAGGAGCACGATGAGACCGAATGGGAATAAGGAGAGAGAGACGCTGCACATCCAGGTAAAAGCCATCCACCACGTGGAGGTGAAGTAGTCGACTTTGGGCCGGCACCCCCAGTTCACATTGTCCACGTGGAATCGTGGCTCGTACAAGAATTCAAAGGGGATGTACTTTAAACAGCTCAGCGCGCACAAGGACACAATTACCACGGTGGCCGTCTTATCCGTGCAATAGGTGAGTCTCAGCTTCCGGCAGCAAATGCTGACAAAACGGTCAAAGGTGAAGGACACGGTTAACCAGACGGAATAGTCCAGGGTGGCGGTCCGCAGGTGTATGTATGAAGGGCACACCGTGCTGAGGGAGAGGAAGGAGTTAGGGTTGTAGTAAATGTAGATTTCTTTGAGCAGTACGTGAAAGATGACCACGATCAAGTCGGTCATTGCCATCGCCACCATGTAACGGGTGATTCCTCTGGTGAGACCGCACTTTCCCCGGCACAGGATCGCAGCCGTCAGCAGGTTCGCTGGAGGAAGAACAAATTGCAGCGAAATTTCTATTCAAAGCATGCCCACATAATGTGTTGTCAATGTGATGTCAAGTGCAACAGAGGAGAAATATTTGTTTGGGTGGGTGGGTGCGGAGGGGGGGGGGGAGGTTGGAGCGGCGTGAAACATTGGCGTGAAACTGTGAAGATAATAACTTAGAACAATAAAGGACAGCCACAGACCTTTCGCCCCACAGTGTCCGCGCCCAAAACTAACGCCGTTAAATTAATTTCATAATATAGAGCACTGGATAGCGTTTTGACACACTGTAACAGTGCACATTGAATGGCATGATTGGTCTTACCAGGGATTCCCAACACCGCCAGAATCGGATAGGCGATCTTCCCTCATGTACAGAGCCGGAGTCCGCGCCATCCCAGAAGATCTCGGCAGCTCTCTCTGAAGAGAGAATTGAACAAGGTACGCGGTTTCGGTCTTCATTAATACCCGCGTCCAAACCTCCAGTGTGTTCGCACAGTGACAAAACAAAGGCATTAGTTACGGACATCTTAACAAACATTTCCACGTAATCCTAACTCCTTATTGCCGTAGGAATACACAATGCAAAGATTATAGGAGGGAACGGATTTTTTACTAATCCTCTGGATGGCTTTCTCAAATCGCTGTTTCTATTCATCACATCGATGCTTAACGTTGAATCAAGGGAAACGGGGAATTCATTTCACGTAATGGGTGTGCGGCCTTAATTTTTAAATCCCCTTTTGATATCATCACTTTGTCTAAAATCCACCACGAATCCTCCGCCCAGCGATTTCATTGGCAATTTTTCATTGGATCTCTCATTTTGTGACGGATAAACTGTTTCAGATCAACAGTAATAGATTGAACTGAAAAGCACAAACTTGTAAACACATTAAACTAACAACGACGGACCAGTCCGGGCTGTTTCATCAAGCATATGCGTTAAAGAACTAGACAGTGAAATGAGTTAAATACTATGTATTTCAACGATAAATTGTTTCATGGCATACTGATTTTATTCGAGTTAGCTAATTAAAGTGACCGAAAAAGGGGTCGCTACTTAAAACGTCGACTATCCATTCCTTGTACAGATGGTACCTGACTCTGTGCAGTGCTCAGCCCAATAAAGACGGTGACAATGCCCCACAGACGCATACAATCTGCCCCATACGGGTGCGCCGGGACTCTACCCACATCCCGGCGAGCAGCACAAAGTCTCCTCAGCGAGAGGAAGGCGCGTAACTTCATGGCTTCATCAACCGCAGTCCATCAATGTCCTCGTGTTCTTTACAACCAGGCAGATAAATGAACACGCAATTACATTTCTAAAGGGCTCACAAGGGTTAGAATTCCGTATTTATAAATTCGTTTAAGCCTTTGGTGGCCCGATGTCCCCTGTCCATCCCATCCACAGAAGCTGCCTCACCCGCTGCCTGGCCCCGACCCGTTGTGCTTTGCTCATCTTTTGCGGTAAACTGCGTTGCATTTGAATTCCAAACCGACTGAGTGTCAACGGTTTTATTTCGATACAGCGATCGAGTAAAATTAAGGGATTTATGGGGAAATAGTTGGGTGCTGACAGAGGTCTTAGCGTTCGCTTCCGCAGAGCACCAAATAGAGAGCAGAGCATTGGGGGGGAAACAAGTAACAAAAAACCCTGCCCCGTACATCTGCAAAAAAACAAAGAACAGTTTGAAACACGTTAGCGGGGCGGGGGAGTTGGGGGTGGGGGGGAGTTTAGAATGATGTGATTGACAACAGTTTTTTGGGGGTGCGGATCCCAAAAGTATTCGGTCTTTGTCAGTAAGGGAATATAATTTGGCCTTCACGATCACCCGGTCACCACTGTGCACTGTTTTCCTGACCGTCAGACCATTCAGGAGTATGATGAGACCGAAAGGGAGCAAGGAGAGAGATGTGCTACAGAGCCAACTGGACGTGAAGTACACGGCTTTAGGCCGGTCGCCCCAGTTCAATTGAAAGCGGATGTACTTTAAGCAGCTCAGCGCACACAAGGACACAGTGGCCACGGCGGTCGTCCTATCAGTGATATAGATGAATATCAGCCTGTTCCTCAGAGTCTTGCCATCATCCTCGTAAACCTTCTCTGCACCATTTCCAGCTTAATAACATTTTTTGCTGTTATATTATGACCAGAACTGAACACAATACTCCAAATATAGCCTCACCAATGTCTTGTAGAACGGTTACGCAACCTCTCAACCTATTCTGACATTCTGACTGATGAAGGAGGATGTACCGAAAGGACGATAGCCACCCTATCTGTGTGCTACGTCATTTTCAAGGTATTAATGTACCTGCACTCATAGATCGCTCTGCTGTAGAACATTCCACTGTCCCCGGATACTTGACACTTAGGACAGGTAGATCGGGGATAAGAAGGGCCGCAAAATATTTCTCGTTACCGACCCGCGAAGTTACTCTTTAATTGGTGCTGGGTGGATCACAGAGAATATGCCGAACGTGATAGAAATAAGGTAGCAAACGACAGAGAGGATTAAAGAATGCATATGTTGAAATCCAGAGCAAAATACAAAGTGGTGGGTGGATTCAGCGGGCCAGGCAGCATCACTGGAGGGAAATAAACAGACGACCTTTCGAGTCGGGTTCCAACGCGTTCTCTCGGGTAAGATCTATGGTCTCCCGTTCAACGAGTCCGCTCTAGGCGCAACTGGGGACATGGGACGCTGTGTTTTTCAGATGGCAATAGAGAGAACAGCCGCGTTGTGTTCCAACTCCAGCACTTGGCTCAATGCCGTGACAGTTTCGTGGGTTTAGTAATAAAACGAACGAGACTTCCAGTCACGTTCTTAAACTCCTGCCTGAACCTGCTTTGCGTCATTGCGTAGACACAGGTGTTGACGCAGGAGCTGAGCCGAATGAGCAAGACCCCCACCTCGTTTGCGATGTTCGATGGACTTGTGAGATCAGAGCCTACAAAATTAATTGTAATTCGAGTACAGATGAAAGTCACCGCTCCCGTCGTCCACAGTAATATGGTGGTGCCGGACACAGTGAAGAGTAAGACGATGGATTTGCGCCGATTCTCCATCTCGGCGTCTTTGCGTTCCAGACTTTTCAAGCGCCGGCGGACCCTGCTAGCCGCTATGATGTTCCTGACCGTCAGCCCGTTCAGAAGCACCGTTAAGACGAAAGGGAATAAGTAGAGAGAGATGTTACACATCCACGAAAAAGCCACCCACCAGATGGAAGTGAAGTAGGCGGGTTTGGGCCGGCACCCCCAGTTCACACTGTCCACATTGAATCGCGGCTCGTACATGAAGTAAAACGGGATGTATTTTAAACAACTCAACGGCAACAAGAACACAATGACAACGGCGGCGGTCTTATCCGTGCAATAGGTGAGTCTCAGCTTCGGGCAGCAAATGCTGACAAAACGGTCAAAGGTGAAGGACAGGGTCAACCAGACGGAATAGTCCAGCGTGAGGATGCGGAGGTATACGTACAAAGGGCACACCATGCTGTGGTTCAGGTAGGAGTCAGGGGTGTAGTAAACGTAGATTCCTTGGAGCAATACTTGAAAGAAGATGACGAGCAGGTCGGACATTGCCATCGCCACCATGTAACGTGTGATTCCTCTGGAGAGTCCGCACTTTCCCCGGTTCAAGATCAAAGCCGTCAGCACGTTGGCTGCAGAATACGAAATTAAGAGCAAAATTACCAGGTTGTTAACCGACTCGTGTAACAGAGACGTCAAAGGCTGCGATCAGACCTCATTGGAGAGGTCAGCTCAGTGGCGCAGCTGGGGACCCGCTGTCTCGCTGCACCAGCGACAGGAATCAATCCTGGTCTAGGGGCTCGCTAAGTGGAGTTTGCACGTTCTCCCTGTAACACATGGGGTTCCCCCTCATGCTCAGATTTCTTCCCACTCTTCAAAAAAGTGAAATTTTGTAGGTTATTTGGGGTCTCCATGAAAATCGTCTCCAACGTGTGGGGAGGGGATGTCAAAGTAGGATAATATAAAAGTGACGCGAAAGGGTTAGCAAGAACTCGGTGGATCGAAGGGCCAGTTTCCATCCTGTAAGGCGCAATTGAACTAAATCACTGCGTGGATCGTGGTTGCCACCGATATGGTAATGGCATTTATAAAGATAAGCATATGGATATGTTGGGTATGGAGGTGTATTGGTTATGTGCAGGTAGATAAGAGATGGTCTTGGCATTATGCTTGGCGCACATTCTGGGCTGAATGACCTGTATTTGTGATGTACTATTCTATGTTCTGGGCCATAGTAATTGGAGGACGCCTTTGTGGAATTTACCAAAATATTTATTCGCGTGATGCTTTGAATAACACCGTCACCGATCCATGAAGGAAATGATATAGCGAATGCGCTGCACAGTGAGAAATTCAATATTAAAATAGAGACGTATTGCACGTAATAGGCCTTCCTCTTCGCCCCTCAAACTGCCTGTCAAACAGATCCAACATGATCCCTCCACATGATCACTTCACATTGTCTCCAATCCCTTTGTTCTACCTTGCCAGATTATGCCACTGGCCTATGTATTACGCACAATTTACAACGACCTGTTAACCTGCCGATAACGCGAGTGTTTTGCTCTATTAGCATGGCCGCTGAGCTGAAACAAGGATGATGCTCCATTGCACACTGATGGTGCCTGTCCAGTTAGGTTTTTCCAGCATTAAAATTATATATCGTGTCGCTATCTTCAGTCGTTTGCTTCTCGCCGATTAAATTATAATTTCGTTTTATTAATAACTCCCGCGCAAATGACAGCTCCAAATGGAAATCAGGTAAAACCCTGCAGAGATCGGACAGCAGATATTAAAACAGTTAGTGGGAATACTCAGCTGGTCTGCCAGTAAGATTAGTGGCGGCGGCACCACGTTGATGTACACAGGCCGGAGACTGAGAAAGAGTGAATGACCCCAAAGGCGGCCGTGTCGGAACGGAGAAAGGTGCGACGGGTCGTTAATGGGAATGATTTATGTGAAGAGAATGAAAATGGAACGTGCTGAATCAGCACCTTCTCCTGACGCTTCCTGCAAACAGATTGGTTTCCATTAAGCTTCCTTCAATTTCACTTGGCCAGCAGTACCGCAACCTGTGTCTATCACACTCTCCTGGCCGCCATCTTGTCACAGAAGGACCTGATTTCGTGCCTGCAATTCCATCTATCTATATTATCCATATCCGGAACTCTAGTCAGATTTGAGACGAGCAGCAACGCATTGAACAACATAAGATAGATACAATATGCTGGAGTAACTCGCTGATGGCGCAAAAATGGAAAAGGGTTCTAATCAACTTTTCTTTCATCAGTTTACTCCTTCATGCTCTGCTAACTTGTGAACGTAATAGTTCTTTAGTCTGATGAGACTTAAGTCTAATCTCACTCATATGCATTCACTGAAGATAGTCACAGAATGCTGGAGTAAATCAGCGCCACAGGCAGCATCTCTGGAGAGAAGGAATTGGTGACGTTTCGAGTCGAGACCCTTTTCAGAAGATGATTCAGAGTCTGAAGTAGGGTCTCGACCCGAAACGTCGCCTATTACTTCGCACCGGAGATGCTGCCTGTCCCGCTGAGTTTCTCCAGCATTCTGTATCTATCTTCAGTTTAAATCAGCATCTGTAGTTCCTTCCTACACATGGAACAACATGACTGGGACACGGTGTCCGATAGTGCACTTCGCAGAGAAGGTTCCACCATTGTCAGATAAAATCGCCTTACTTTCTTAAAGCTCTTTTCGCTACCGATTGTACGCGTTTGTCTTGAGTATATTTGTGCACATTGTTATGTGATCTGATTGGATAGCATGCAAAATATAACCTCTGTACACGTGAAGATAATAGACCGAAACCTAATATGATCGGGCTTACCAGGGATTCCAAACGCCGCCATAATCGGATAGGCGATCTCCTTCACGTACAAAATAGGAGCCCGCCGCATTCTGGAAGAGTCGCAGTGTCGGCAGCAAACCCGGGACACAGTGGATCAAAGAGCGCGGCTTCGCTCCTCATTAATACCCGCTCCAATCCTCCAATGGCCACTGGGAGTGACGGGGCAATTACATTAGTCACGGACACTTTAACAAACATTTCCAGACAAATGAAGTCGTTCCCCATTTCTTGGTGCAGGAATACTCAATGTAACATCGTACAGAAGGCCGTCCACTGGTATTACCGATCAGTCACTTGACCCAACGTGCAATGTTGTAGTATTTTCCTGAGCCTGGATTCGCTTCACTCAGACACGATAAATGTTATGAATTTTAACACTAGCGAATCCTAAATATATTCCACACTCTCTCATTTTTCTTTACCTGCGGAAGAGGATTGGACGCGCATCACAGTTATTTTCTCATGTCATTTTCTTGTTCAATGGATGTGCAATATTGAACATGGCGCTGCGGACCGTGAATTCGCGTTGTTGTAGTTACTGGATAATTCCAAGTCACCCTTTCATATCACCGCACAGTCCAAGCTGTAATCACGTTCCAAATCACGTAGTTAGATTTTTTTCCTTAGGTCTCTTATTTTGTGACCGATGTATATTTCATACAAATATTGACCTGAAAATGCACTCGTTTCTTGGAAATCGAAAAGGAAATAAAACACGATAAATTTTCGGTAAATTTTCAGCAGTTGATCGCATCTACGGATCAGAATAAATAACTATGTATTGGGCAGCCCATCGAGAAGTTATCCATAGGTTCCACAATCCATCGTTATTAATTTAATTACCCCCCCCACCACACACACACACACACACACACACACACACATAGAAACACACAGATTGGATTCGTCTGCCCATCACCCACATGTCGATCCACTCGAGATTCCACCCCCCCACCCTGAAATAAGCAATTAACCATTTCCTCCACTCTGGTCACCATACTCGCGTCTGCCTTGGTTCACCACACAAAATGCTGGGGTAAATGAGTGGGTCAGGCAGTATCTGTGCAGGAAAATGTTAGGCTAGGATTCGGTCCAGGTCCCTTCTTCAGACCTCCAGTTTGGCCCTGAAACTGCGCTTCCACAGATGCTGCTTGTCCGTCTAATTTAATAAAACGTTTCATGTTTTGCTCAAGATTGCAGCATCAGCAGTTTATGTTCATAAGTTGTAGGAACAGAATTACGCCATTCGGTCCATCGTCTACTCCGCCATTCAGTCATGGTTGAGCTATCTTTCCTTCTCAACCGCATTCTCTTGCCTTCGCTCCGTAGCCCCAGACACTATTACTAATCAAGAATCTGCCAATAAAACGTTTTCACCCAGAGTGTTCTGAATCCGTGGAATTCTCTGCCACAAAAAGCAGTGGAGGCCAATGCCCTGGATGTTTTCAAGGGAGAGTTAGATTTGGCTCTTGGGGCTAAAGGAATCAAGGTATATGGGGGGGGGGGGATCAGGAACGGGGTACTGATTTTAGATGATCACCCATAATCACATTGAATGGCAGTACAGGCTCGAAGGGCCGAATGGCCTACTCCTGCACCTATTTTTTTCTTATGTTTTTATCCGTTCCAAGTGCCTTGTGCCTAGTAAGCACAAGTTTCATTGTGCCTCCCATTGTCCTTCTTCGGGCTGCGTCTAGCTCTGTGCACGTTGTTGTTCTCTTCCAGCCTGCAGGAACAAACGTTTCAGCGCCGGTGAAATTGGAGCCTGATTCTCTCCTGCTCAATACAACGCTCTGTCACCTCCTTTCAGGCTGACGCTTGGTCCGCGAGTCTGAATTTGGCGGATGTAAATGGAAAGCCATGGAAATGCACAGCATCTACATCAGGGTCTGTAAACAAAGGTGCTTCGGAGAGAAACAATGAAGAGGAGAGCCGACAACCCTATGGTATCAGTGATATATTTCCCCATTTCAGGTAACACCGAGCCACTATTCTCCTTCCCATTCCCACCTGTCCACCCCGAATCTCTGCAAACTGGCATCTATTTCATCCCCTGCCCCTTCCACAGTTTTACACTGACGGATGGGAATGACTAAACGAAATATTATCTCAATGGAGCGACGGGTGCAGGAGGAGAGTTTTGGCTAATTTATACCCTCTGAAATATCGGGCAGATCCTTTACAGCGGTGAGAATATACAGGCTGGGACACATGGGACGGATGCATGGAGTGAGTGAAGGAGATCAATCTGCGTGGCAGCGTCTCTCAGGGAGATGCCAGTGTGAGTTAATGGTCTACGGTGCATTTGCTTATTTCAGTTGCATCTCCACATGTTTAACACAATATCTGCAGGCAGCATAACATGAAACCGGTTTTTGGAGACCGATGTATTTCCGTCAAGGTTAGACCATATCATCTCGCAGTCGCTGAAATATCTCGCCAGCACGACCTGGTTACCAATGCTGGCTTCAGTAAATGACGTTCTGCTTAGTTTTGGTTGCTTTTATTTTCTGCCGCTGGTTGAGTAGTTGATACGAAGTCAGAGGTAGTGATGGCGCGTCACGGCTACGGTCTTCAAGGGAGCTATGCTGACGATTCCCAGAAACATTTGGAGAGGAGGACGACATCGAATGTGTGAACCTTGTCCAGGCGCAATGCCTTGGGAGATGTTCACCGCCTTCCTGCCATTGTCCGCCTCGCCCTGGAGATGTGTGCTGTTCAGGCACCGAGACTGGAGACCCCGGGCAGGGATCGTTTTGACTACAGGAGTCTAAAGGTCAGTTCTCAGTAACCCGCCTCAGCACAATGCAGGCTGACATCAGGATGCACAGATTGGAATCAAAGATTCCATCTACAAACAACTTCTTGAGCAAATCATCTTAAATGAGGTGTTGAAAACTATCGGCAATTCGATCAGAGTGGGAGCCGCCAGGGTCTCACGTCCTCTTTAGAACCCCTAGCCCCACTCCCTTTCCTCCCCCCTCGAGCCTATCGCGCTCGTCGACGCCCTCAGACACTTCGCTCTCTGTTATCATGCCCGAAGACTATGCTCTCCCCTTTCTCTCAAGAGGGAGCGTGGGTGCCAAGTTCACCATTGGCGGGCAGCTAACGGATATATTCTTACTTTAACCAATTGAATCGTTTCGAGGTTAATTCTGATAGATAACGTGTTGGAATTTGCTTGCATTGATTCAGTCACCCGTTGTTGACCTGACTGCTCGTCGTGTGCTCTTTGGTACATCTGTGACTTCAACAGCGGGACAGACTCCCATTTCATCAAACCTTCGAATAGCCTGTACCACCAACATGTGATCCAGGTCAACACACTGGGGTCGTCAAAATACTTTAAAAGGCTACTCGAAATGGTGCGCATATTGGCCATTAAACGCCAATTTAATCTTCGCAGATCCATTTCATCTGGATTAGCGACCATAGTGGCATTTCATCCTTGAAGCACCATCTCCGTCCTCCCCCTTGCAAAATGTAATTAGTTTTTCCAGCCTCGTTTTCCATTCGTGGCCATGGGCGTGCAATTCCAAATCTGTGCATGTTTTTCCCACAGAGGACTGAACATCTTAGGCCTGGTTTACATTCATGACACAGAACAGAAGCTTCTCTGAAGCCTTTCGAATTGTTGACGCGGCGTCAATCTAAATTAAAGGTCAGGACAGGATAGGAACAACTACCGCCCAGCATGTCTGCGCCGATCATGATGCCAACAAATCTGATCTCAATTGCGTGCATACGATGTGTGTACCTCCATTGTCTATCTGTTCATGTGCCGCTAAATTCCTCCTAAATGTTGCCATCGTATCTACGTCTACCACCTCCCCAGGGCGCGCATCCAGGCACCTGCCACTCTGTGTAAAGAAGAACTGTCCTCGAAAATCTAATTTAAACTCTCGTCCACCCACTTTATAACCTTTTAATTTAGCAATTAACTGCCTCTTGCTGATAATATATGCATAAAATGCCTTGAACTTCTCCTTTATGGTACTTGCCAGGAAACGTTCTTGGGCTTCTTGTTTAAATTCTTTTCTGCTTCCTTTATATTCGGCTCTTTTCCGTTTCCTAACTGTGCAAATGCTTCTGTTTTGATGAAGGCTTACAATACTTCTTATCAGTCAATGTTTACAATTTTGCCATCGTGTCCTCATTCTAACTTGGTTCTGAACTCTAACTATCTGTCTTTCAAAGGATTCCCACCAATCAGATGAGATACACTGAAAAGGCCAGTTCAACTGGTGGTGCAGCGGTAGAGTTGCAGCCTTATAGCGCTTGCAGCGCAGGAGTCCCGTGTTCAATCCTGACTACAGGTGCTGTCTGTAGGAGGTTTGTACATGGAGGACTCGGCGTGGGAGGACCGCCGTGAAGAACATTGAAGGATCCGGCGTTGGGGGTACCGCCGTGAGGGACGATGAGAGAAAAAAGCGGAACCCGGCGTCCGGAAGAGACGGGACTCTAGTTTTAGAAACCTCTTCCCAGGGGATAAGCCTGTGTTTGTTTGTTAGTTTGTTTGTTTCTTTGTTTGTTTA
The DNA here is from genome assembly GCF_053455715.1 of Rhinoraja longicauda. NCBI lineage: Eukaryota > Metazoa > Chordata > Chondrichthyes > Rajiformes > Arhynchobatidae > Rhinoraja > Rhinoraja longicauda. Next base: position 22,406 of record NW_027602404.1, read on the forward strand.
TTTGTTCGGTCGTTCCGATGAAGGCGCTGTTCATACGGCAGCCAGCCAAAAATCGCTTGCCTTTTTCTTATTTTTCAGTTTTAATTACATTTTCATTTCCAGTTTTTCGTATACCTTGTTGTGTATTATAACTGTTGGCAGACCAAGTTCCCTCCGGGGATGAACAAAGTTCCTTCGTATCGTATCGTGTCGTAAACGGGTAGTCCTCAGTGCTCCCTTTATCCTGTTCAGTTACAGCTGCGGGAAGAGGGGGCATCGCCCGTCAATGATATTTAAGGTGAAGCTTGGTAACGATCAAGGCATTGAGAGCAATTGGGAACTGGTATATAATGATACACATGTCCAGAATAGATCAGGAATGAGCAAATTCAATGACAGGATAGGTTTGAACGGCCGAGTAGCCAATTCTACGCCAAATGCTTTTATGACCGGCGGGTGGGCAATTGAAAATGGACTGCAATGTCAGAACTGTTAGTGGTGCGGTTTCAGTGTTTTAAAACTGCTATATATATAACACAGAGCACAACGCGACAGTAACATGGGTTTCGGACCAAAATATCTCTCAACCATGTCAGATAAACCAATCTATTTTGTCTATAAACAATCCATTCTACTCCATTCCCAGCATATACATGTGCTTATCCAGAAGCCTTTTAAATGTCATTATCATCTTGGGCTCTCCCACCACTTTTGACAGCGTTCCAGCGACTCAACGTGCGCTGTGTAACTGTCCCCGCACGCCTCCATTTACCACTCGCACACATTGAAGCTGTGTCCTCTAGTCTTTGACACTTCCACTCAGAGGGACATTTTTGACGAGTTTCCCTGTTGTAGGCGCGTTGACCGTCATTGCGGAGATTACTCTACAACAATAGTCATGTTGCAGTACAGCACACAGTCCTGGCAGAGAGATTGGTATCGGCGTCGGTTTATTATTGTCACCAGATACTTCGTTCGCGGGCTCTGCAGTTAAGTCATGCCATTCATGGGAACAAACAAACCATAGACAAATGCAACAGGTAGTGCAAAGGGAAAGACAACCAGAGTGCAAGGATGTTACATCTGGAGAGAAAGTGAAGATTTAACTAATTGCAGGCATCCCAATGGGTAGGTTGGGAGACCAGAACTACACCCGCTGCGAGCCAAAATGTAGCGAACATGTGGTGGACATTGAGAGCGGTTTTGGTGTTCATATCCGCGGATCATTGAAGTTTAAGGCAGGTGGATCGGAGAGCGGAAGATCCACAAAATATTTCACTTTACCGACCTGCGAGGTTATTCTTCAATAGGAACTGGGTGGATTGGCGGATAATATGCTGAACCTGACAGAAAATGGACGAGAAACTTCGCCTACCCACATCCTTCGCAGATTCTTCCTAACCGATGTATTAATGAAACATTTGGCGTTTCGCTCAAATTTCCAGCGTCTCCATATTCTTTGTGTCTACATTTGCCCTTACTGCGTGTAGCTGACTGCGTGGACTGCGTGTAGCTCTGTCCACTTCATTTCTCGCTTCCAGCCTTCAGAGACAGCTACCTCAACGCTGAGCCCGAATTGAAGCCTGGTGCTCTCCTACAGTACAATATCTTGCCCCCGCCTCACAGACTGTGCCTGAACTCACGGGTCTGAATTTACCAGATGCAAATATAAAGCAATGGAAATACATAGCATTTACATCAGGGCCTGTACACAGAAGAGCTCCAGTGATAAATAGTAAAGAGAAAAGCCTATATTATGAACAATGAATGCTCCCATTTTTTTACTTATAATATATGCATAAAATGTCGTGGGCTTCCCCTTACTACCAATTGCCAAGAACCTTTCATGGCCTCTTTTAGCGCCCCAGTTGTTTGTTTACGTTTCTTTCCCCCTTCATTATATTCACCTGATACCAGTTTCTTAACTTTGCATACGCTTCCTTTTATTGACGAAGCGTATAATATCTCTAGAACTTATTGAATTATGATCATTGTCTTCAAAAATGCGAAACCTTTCAAATATGATCACCTGATCGGACGCATTCCCAATATGTTTTAGTGCTGCCCCATCCCGAGTTTGACTACACGCATTGTTTCAAGAAACTTCCCAGAGGCATCTAACCATTTCAGTTCTATCTGAAACTCACTCTTCAAGTGAGTTCCAGTCAAAATTTGAAAAGTGGAAATCACTAATTACAATAACACTTTTGTTCTACATCTTTTCACGATCTGCCTGCATATAATTGGGTGGCCTAAAAATATAACTCCATCAGACGCCTGTGGAGGCCAAGTCATCGGGCATTTTTAAGGCGGAGAATGACAGATTTTTGATTGGTAATGGTGGAAACGTTATGGGGAGAAAGCTGGAGAATGAGGTTCTGATAGAAAGATAGGTGAGTCGTGACTGAATGGCGGACTAGATTCGCTGTGCTGAATTGCCTAACTTAGAAACATAGAAAATAGGTGCAGGAGTAGGCCAGTCGGCCCTTCGAGCCTGCACCACCATTCAATATGATCATGGCTGATCATCCAGCTCAGTGACCTGTACCTGCCTTATCTCCATACCCCCTGATCCCTTTAGCAAAAAGGGCCAAATCTAACTCCCTCTTAAATATAGCCAATGAACTGGCCTCAACTACCTTCTGTGACAGGGAATTCCAAAGACTCACCACTCTCTGTGTGAAGAAATGTTTTCTCATCTCGGTCCTAATGACTTCCCCCTTATCCTTAAGCTGTGACCCGTGGTTCTGGACTCCCCCAACATCGGGAACAATCTTCCGCCATCCCAGGGATCAATCTAGTGAACCTTCTCTGTACTCCCTCTAAGGCAAGAACGTCTTTCCTCAGATTAGGAGCCCAAAACTGCACACAATACTCCAGGTGCGGTCTCACCAAGACCCTGTACAACTGCAGTAGAACCTCCCTGCTCCTAAACTCAAATCCTCTTGCTATGAATGCCAACATACCATTCGCCTTCTTCACTGCCTGTTGCACCTGCACGCTTGCTTTCAATGACTGGTGCACCATGACACCCAGGTCACGTTGCATCTCCCCTTCTCGTAATCGTTAACCATTCAGGTAATACTCTGCTTTCCTGTTCTTGCCGCCAAAGTGGATAACCTCACATTTATCCACATTATATTGCATCTGCCATGCATTTGCCCACTCGCCTAATCTATCCAAGTTACTCTGCAGCCTCCTAGCATCCTCCTCGCAGCTAACACTGCCACCTAGCTTCGTGTCATCCGCAAACTTCGAGATGTTGCATTCAATTCCCTCGTCCAAATCATTAATATACACTGTAAATAACTGGGGTCCCAGCACTGAGCCTTGCGGTACCCCACTAGTCACTGCCTGCCATTCCAAAAAGGACCCGTTTATTCCTACTCTTTGCTTCCTGTCCGCCAACCAATTTTCTATCCACCTCAACACTGAACCCTCAATACCGTGTGCTTTAAGTTTGTACACCAATCTCCTATGTGGGACCTTGTCGAAGGCCTTCTGAAAGTCCAGATATAACACATTGACTGGTTCTCCCATATCCACTCTACTAGTTACATCCTCGAAAAATTCTATAAGATTCGTCAGACATGATTTGCCTTTTGTAAATCCATGCTGACTTTGTCCGATGATTTCACCACTTTCCAAATGTGATGCTATCACATCTTTAATAACTGACTCTAGCATTTCCCCCACTACCGATGTTAGGCTAACTGGTCTATAATTCCCCGTTTTATCTCTCCCTCCCTTTTTAAAAAGTGGGGTTACATTAGCTACCCTCCAGTCCTCAGGAACTACTCCAGAATCTAAGGAGTTTTGAAAAATTATCACTAATGCATCCACTATTTCTGAGCCTACTTCCTTAAGCACTCTGGGATGCAGCCTATCTGGCCCTGGGGATTTATCTGCCTTTAATCCATTTAATTTACCTAACACCACTTCCCGACTAACCTGGATTTCCCTCAGTTCCTCCATCTCGTTAGATCCCCGGTCCCCCGCTATTTCCGGCAGACGGTTTATGTCTTCCTTAAGTTCAGAACACTTGTTTCTGTATTGACTTTGTCACTCTCCATCCTAAAGAAGAACTCCACCATATTATGATCACTCTTGCCCAAGGGGCCTCGCACAACAAGAGTGCTAACTAACCCTTCCTCATTACTCAATACCCAGTCTAGAATGGCCTGCTCTCTCGTTGGTTCCTCGACATGTTGGTTTAGTAAACCATCTCGCAAACATTCCAAGAAATCCTCTTCCTCAGCACCCCTGCCAGTTTGGTTCACCCAATCTATATGTAGATTGAAGTCACCCATTATAACTGCTGCACCTTTGGTGCATGCATTTCTAATTTCCTGCTTGATGCCATCCCCAACCTCACTACTGCTGTTAGGTGGCCTGTACACAACTCCCACTAGCGTTTTCTGCCCCTTAGTGTTTCGCAGCTCGACCCATATCGATTCCACATCCTCCGAGCTAATGTCCTTCCTTTCCACTGCTTTAACTCCT
>NW_027602404.1:27387-37000 GCF_053455715.1 Rhinoraja longicauda
ATCGCCCGGTGGGGGCTCAGGACTCTCATCGCCCTGCGTGGCTCGGCCGCGGCATTTTCCATCGCCCGGTGGGGGCTCAGGACTTTCATCGGCCTGCTCGGCTCGACCCTGGGACTTTCCATCGCCCGGTGGGGGCTTCAAGGGGTTGGGAGCCTCGATCACCTCGTGGCGCCACGGGAGAAGAACGAGGAGGAGATAAGACTTTGCCTTCCATCACAGTGAGGGTATGCCTAGAGCAATCACTGTGATGGCTGTTTTGTGTAAAAAATTGTATCTGTGTGTCTTGTGTTTTTTAATGTCTACTGCCGGACCCTGACGTGAGAGGACGCTGGCGTTGATTATTCGCCGCTTTTCCGTCAGGATAGTTTGTCTGTTTGTTTCTATGTTAATTGTATTTGTAAAGCGCTTTGTGCATGTGTTAAGGCGCTATATAAAATTAATATATTATTATTATTATTATCTATGCCAAGGGCTTGTTAACCCTCCCAAAGAGCACTATCTCACGTATTGCAGGTTTACATTTCACGTCCCATTGCTCAATCCATTTTAGGAACTCAGATATATCATTGCTTTGGCGAAAACACCCTGCTCATCTTCAACAGCACTACCAGCTCCTCCAAATAGAGTGATTTACGAAATTACTCTTCATACCTCCTGCGTTGACATACTGTTTGTTATTGGAACTAGCAAAGGACAAAGGACAAAGGACAAAGGATCCTCCAAATACGTACAGGTATGTAGGTTAATTGGCTGGGTAAATGTAAAAATTGTCCCTAGTGGGTGTAGGATAGTGTTAATGTGCGGGGATCGCTGGGCGGCACGGACTTGGAGGGCCGAAAAGGCCTGTTTCCGGCTGTATATATATATGATATGATATGATGATAAAGCGACCCCTGACAAACCCCCACTCGGAATGGAGTTACAATCGCAATAATAACCCTTTGTCATCATCTCCCGTCTCCTGTCACCCATCTAATTAAGTATATAATTGTCCCGTGGGCTCTAACTTCGTAAAATCTTTCTCTGTGAGGCTATGTCAAAGGCCATACCGAATTTTATAAAGGAAAATCAGTCGGCCCTCATTATCACATCCGAGTTGAGATGTCAGTGAGGTGGAAGGGATACGTTTGTTCAGCGCTGACACTTCTAAAGCAGTCACCACCATCCCAGGCATGGACCTCCCACGCTACAAATTCTGACAACAAAGGGACAGTCCGGAACAGTTTCATCAAGCATATGTTTTAAAGAACTAGACAGTTATATTCGTTAAATATTAAGCATTTCAATGATAATCCGCTTCATTATGTTTTGACTTTATTCGAGCTAGCCAAATAAAGAGTCTATAGAAGGGTCCTTGTCTTCAAAAGTCGACTATCCATTCCTTGTACAGATGCTGCCTGACTCTGTGTAGCGTTCAGCCCAATAAGGACGGTGACAATGCCCGACAGACACATGCAATCTGCCCCATACGGGTGCGCCGGGACTCTATCCACATTCCGGCGAGCAGCACAAAGTCTCCTCAGCGAGAGGAAGGCGCGTAACGTCATGGCTTCATCAAACGAAGTCCATCAATGTCCTTGTGTTTTTTACAACCAGGCAGATAATTGAACATGCAATGCAAATTTTTAAAGGGCTGATAACGATTGGAATTCTGTGTTTTAAAATTGTTTTTAAGCCAACTACTCCAGTCGCAGGTGCCCACATTTGGCCAATATTCCTCCAAAATGTTTGCATCCATCTACCTGTCCAAATGTCTTTTAATTTTCATTGTACCTTCCTCAAATACCTTCACTTGCTGCACGTTCCATCTCCCCATTGGCGTCTGTGTGAAAAGATTGCCCCTATCACAAATGTATGCCCCCCTTGTTTATGATTGCCATTCGCTGGGCAAAAGACTCAATGCATTCACCCTGCAAATTTCTCTCATTATTTAATTCACATCCAAATTATCACTATTGAAGTAATAAATTCCAAGGAATAAAATTTTAGTCCGCCCAATCGCTCCCTAAAGTCCAGGTCTTTAACCATGGCACTCTTTCCAGCTTAGTGACCTCCTTCCTATAGCACGGGAGGCGGGGGACTCGATGAAGGTTTATCTCATCTGATAGGAAGGAGAAAACATTCCGCGGATGGTGGACGCGGATTAAACGCATTAACACTGAGAGTATTCGGTTGTATCATCTCTAATACTCCTTTTCACCGGGATCTCTCCGCACATAACTGGACCAAAGAATAGTGATACCGGTATCTAAGGATGCTGAAGTCTAGAGAAATACACAAAGTGCTAGAGAATCATCGCGGGACAGGCAGGAACTGTGGAGGGAATCTATTAGCGATGCTTCGGGTCTTGACTACAGATGTCAAATTTTAAGAAAAACACAAAGTGCTGGAGAAACACTTCGGGTCGGGCAACTTCTCTGGATGGAATGGACAAGCGACGTTGCGGGTCGGATCTCGATCGAAGAATGGTGCGGTTTGTTCAAAAGAATAGCGAGAAGGGAGACGTCATGTCCGAACTCCAACTCAGGACTCACTGCCTCACCAGTTTAATGGGTTTAATAATGAAACGACTTAGAATCTTAATCCCGTTCTTCACCTGCTGCCTGAACTTGCTTTGGGTCATTGCGTAGATACAGGTATTCGCGCAACAGCTAACCCGGACGAGTAAGATTCCCACTTCGTTGGCGATGTTCGAGGGGTTGGTGAGATCCGCACTCACGTGATTGACTGAGACCCGATTAAAGATCAAAGTTACCGTAGCCGTGGTCCAGAGTAATATGTTGGTGCCGGTTACGGGGAAGAGTAAAACGATGGACTTGCGCCGATTCTCCGCCTCACTATCCTTGCTTTCCAGTGACTTCAAGCGCCGGCGGACTCTGCTGGCCGCGATGATGTACCGGACCGTCAGCCCGTTCAGGAGCACGATCAGACCGAATGGGAATAAGGAGAGAGAGACGCTGCACATCCAGGTAAAAGCCATCCACCACGTGGAGGTGAAGTAGTCGACTTTGGGCCGGCACCCCCAGTTCACATTGTCCACGTGGAATCGTGGCTCGTACAAGAATTCAAAGGGGATGTACTTTAAACAGCTCAGCGCGCACAAGGACACAATTACCACGGTGGCCGTCTTATCCGTGCAATAGGTGAGTCTCAGCTTCCGGCAGCAAATGCTGACAAAACGGTCAAAGGTGAAGGACACGGTTAACCAGACGGAATAGTCCAGAGTGGCGGTCCGCAGGTGTATGTATGAAGGGCACACCGTGCTGAGGGAGAGGAAGGAGTTAGGGTTGTAGTAAATGTAGATTTCTTTGAGCAGTACGTGAAAGATGACCACGATCAAGTCGGTCATTGCCATCGCCACCATGTAACGGGTGATTCCTCTGGTGAGACCGCACTTTCCCCGGCACAGGATCGCAGCCGTCAGCAGGTTCGCTGGAGGAAGAACAAATTGCAGCGAAATTTCTATTCAAAGCATGCCCACATAATGTGTTGTCAATGTGATGTCAAGTGCAACAGAGGAGAAATATTTGTTTGGGTGGGTGGGTGCGGAGGGGGGGGGGAGGTTGGAGCGGCGTGAAACATTGGCGTGAAACTGTGAAGATAATAACTTAGAACAATAAAGGACAGCCACAGACCTTTCGCCCCACAGTGTCCGCGCCCAAAACTAACGCCGTTAAATTAATTTCATAATATAGAGCATTGGATAGCGTTTTGACACACTGTAACAGTGCACATTGAATGGCATGATTGGTCTTACCAGGGATTCCCAACACCGCCAGAATCGGATAGGCGATCTCCCTCATGTACAGAGCCGGAGTCCGCGCCATCCCAGAAGATCTCGGCAGCTCTCTCTGAAGAGAGAATTGAACAAGGTACGCGGTTTCGGTCTTCATTAATACCCGCGTCCAAACCTCCAGTGTGTTCGCACAGTGACAAAACAAAGGCATTAGTTACGGACATCTTAACAAACATTTCCACGTAATCCTAACTCCTTATTGCCGTAGGAATACACAATGCAAAGATTATAGGAGGGAACGGATTTTTTACTAATCCTCTGGATGGCTTTCTCAAATCGCTGTTTCTATTCATCACATCGATGCTTAACGTTGAATCAAGGGAAACGGGGAATTCATTTCACGTAATGGGTGTGCGGCCTTAATTTTTAAATCCCCTTTTGATATCATCACTTTGTCTAAAATCCACCACGAATCCTCCGCCCAGCGATTTCATTGGCAATTTTTCATTGGATCTCTCATTTTGTGACGGATAAACTGTTTCATATCAACAGTAATAGATTGAACTGAAAAGCACAAACTTGTAAACACATTAAACTAACAACGACGGACCAGTCCGGGCTGTTTCATCAAGCATATGCGTTAAAGAACTAGACAGTGAAATGAGTTAAATACTATGTATTTCAACGATAAATTGTTTCATGGCATACTGATTTTATTCGAGTTAGCTAATTAAAGTGACCGAAAAAGGGGTCGCTACTTAAAACGTCGACTATCCATTCCTTGTACAGATGGTACCTGACTCTGTGCAGTGCTCAGCCCAATAAAGACGGTGACAATGCCCCACAGACGCATACAATCTGCCCCATACGGGTGCGCCGGGACTCTACCCACATCCCGGCGAGCAGCACAAAGTCTCCTCAGCGAGAGGAAGGCGCGTAACTTCATGGCTTCATCAACCGCAGTCCATCAATGTCCTCGTGTTCTTTACAACCAGGCAGATAAATGAACACGCAATTACATTTCTAAAGGGCTCACAAGGGTTAGAATTCCGTATTTATAAATTCGTTTAAGCCTTTGGTGGCCCGATGTCCCCTGTCCATCCCATCCACAGAAGCTGCCTCACCCGCTGCCTGGCCCCGACCCGTTGTGCTTTGCTCATCTTTTGCGGTAAACTGCGTTGCATTTGAATTCCAAACCGACTGAGTGTCAACGGTTTTATTTCGATACAGCGATCGAGTAAAATTAAGGGATTTATGGGGAAATAGTTGGGTGCTGACAGAGGTCTTAGCGTTCGCTTCCGCAGAGCACCAAATAGAGAGCAGAGCATTGGGGGGGAAACAAGTAACAAAAAACCCTGCCCCGTACATCTGCAAAAAAACAAAGAACAGTTTGAAACACGTTAGCGGGGCGGAGGAGTTGGGGGTGGGGTTAGAATGATGTGATTGACAACAGTTTTTTGGGGGTGCGGATCCCAAAAGTATTCGGTCTTTGTCAGTAAGGGAATATAATTTGGCCTTCACGATCACCCGGTCACCACTGTGCACTGTTTTCCTGACCGTCAGACCATTCAGGAGTATGATGAGACCGAAAGGGAGCAAGGAGAGAGATGTGCTACAGAGCCAACTGGACGTGAAGTACACGGCTTTAGGCCGGTCGCCCCAGTTCAATTGAAAGCGGATGTACTTTAAGCATCTCAGCGCACACAAGGACACAGTGGCCACGGCGGTCGTCCTATCAGTGATATAGATGAATATCAGCCTGTTCCTCAGAGTCTTGCCATCATCCTCGTAAACCTTCTCTGCACCATTTCCAGCTTAATAACATTTTTTGCTGTTATATTATGACCAGAACTGAACACAATACTCCAAATATAGCCTCACCAATGTCTTGTAGAACGGTTACGCAACCTCTCAACCTATTCTGACATTCTGACTGATGAAGGAGGATGTACCGAAAGGACGATAGCCACCCTATCTGTGTGCTACGTCATTTTCAAGGTATTAATGTACCTGCACTCATAGATCGCTCTGCTGTAGAACATTCCACTGTCCCCGGATACTTGACACTTAGGACAGGTAGATCGGGGATAAGAAGGGCCGCAAAATATTTCTCTTTACCGACCCGCGAAGTTACTCTTTAATTGGTGCTGGGTGGATCACAGAGAATATGCCGAACGTGATAGAAATAAGGTAGCAAACGACAGAGAGGATTAAAGAATGCATATGTTGAAATCCAGAGCAAAATACAAAGTGGTGGGTGGATTCAGCGGGCCAGGCAGCATCACTGGAGGGAAATAAACAGACGACCTTTCGAGTCGGGTTCCAACGCGTTCTCTGGGGTAAGATCTATGGTCTCCCGTTCAACGAGTCCGCTCTAGGCGCAACTGGGGACATGGGACGCTGTGTTTTTCAGATGGCAATAGAGAGAACAGCCGCGTTGTGTTCCAACTCCAGCACTTGGCTCAATGCCGCGACAGTTTCGTGGGTTTAGTAATAAAACGAACGAGACTTCTAGTCACGTTCTTAAATTCCTGCCTGAACCTGCTTTGCGTCATTGCGTAGACACAGGTGTTGACGCAGGAGCTGAGCCGAATGAGCAAGACCCCCACCTCGTTTGCGATGTTCGATGGACTTGTGAGATCAGAGCCTACAAAATTAATTGTAATTCGAGTACAGATGAAAGTCACCGCTCCCGTCGTCCACAGTAATATGGTGGTGCCGGACACAGTGAAGAGTAAGACGATGGATTTGCGCCGATTCTCCATCTCGGCGTCTTTGCCTTCCAGACTTTTCAAGCGCCGGCGGACCCTGCTGGCCGCTATGATGTTCCTGACCGTCAGCCCGTTCAGAAGCACCGTTAAGACGAAAGGGAGTAAGTAGAGAGAGATGTTACACATCCAAGAAAAAGCCACCCACCAGATGGAAGTGAAGTAGGCGGGTTTGGGCCGGCACCCCCAGTTCACACTGTCCACATTGAATCGCGGCTCGTACATGAAGTAAAACGGGATGTATTTTAAACAACTCAACGGCAACAAGAACACAATGACAACGGCGGCTGTCTTATCCGTGCAATAGGTGAGTCTCAGCTTCGGGCAGCAAATGCTGACAAAACGGTCAAAGGTGAAGGACAGGGTCAACCAGACGGAATAGTCCAGCGTGAGGATGCGGAGGTATACGTACGAAGGGCACACCGTGCTGTGGTTCAGGTAGGAGTCAGGGGTGTAGTAAACGTAGATTCCTTGGAGCAATACTTGAAAGAAGATGACGAGCAGGTCGGACATTGCCATCGCCACCATGTAACGTGTGATTCCTCTGGAGAGTCCGCACTTTCCCCGGTTCAAGATCAAAGCCGTCAGCACGTTGGCTGCAGAATACGAAATTAAGAGCAAAATTACCAGGTTGTTAACCGACTCGTGTAACAGAGACGTCAAAGGCTGCGATCAGACCTCATTGGAGAGCTCAGCTCAGTGGCGCAGCTGGGGACCCGCTGTCTCGCTGCACCAGCGACAGGAATCAATCCTGGTCTAGGGGCTCGCTAAGTGGAGTTTGCACGTTCTCCCTGTGACACATGGGTTTCCTCCTCATGCTCAGATTTCTCCCCACTCTTCAAAAAAGTGAAATTTTGTAGGTTATTTGGGGTCTCCATGAAAATCGTCCCAACGTGTGGGGAGGGGATGTCAAAGTAGGATAATATAAAAGTGGCGCGAAAGGGTTAGCAAGAACTCGGTGGATCGAAGGGCCAGTTTCCATCCTGTAAGGCGCAATTTAACTAAATCACTGCGTGGATCGTGGTTGCCACCGATATGGTAATGGCATTTATAAAGATAAGCATATGGATATGTTGGGTATGGAGGTGTATTGGTTATGTGCAGGTAGATAAGAGATGGTCTTGGCATTATGCTTGGCGCACATTCTGGGCTGAATGACCTGTATTTGTGATGTACTATTCTATGTTCTGGGCCATAGTAATTGGAGGACGCCTTTGTGGAATTTACCAAAATATTTATTCGCGTGATGCTTTGAATAACACCGTCACCGATCCATGAAGGAAATGATATAGCGAATGCGCTGCACAGTGAGAAATTCAATATTAAAATAGAGACGTATTGCACGTAATAGGCCTTCCTCTTCGCCCCTCAAACTGCCTGTCAAACAGATCCAACATGATCCCTCCACATGATCACTTCACATTGTCTCCAATCCCTTTGTTCTACCTTGCCAGATTATGCCACTGGCCAATGTACTACGCACAATTTACAACGACCTGTTAACCTGCCGATAACGCGAGTGTTTTGCTGTATTAGTATGGCCGCTGAACTGAAACAAGGATGATGCTCCATTGCACACTGATGGTGCCTGTCCAGTTAGGTTTTTCCAGCATTAAAATTATATATCGTGTCGCTATCTTCAGTCGTTTGCTTCTCGCCGATTAAATTATAATTTCGTTTTATTAATAACTCCCGCGCAAATGACAGCTCCAAATGGAAATCAGGTAAAACCCTGCAGAGATCGGACACCAGATATTAAAACAGTTAGTGGGAATACTCAGCTGGTCTGCCAGTAAGATTAGTGGCGGCGGCACCACGTTGATGTACACAGGCCGGAGACTGAGAAAGAGTGAATTACCCCAAAGGCGGCCGTGTCGGAACGGAGAAAGGTGCGACGGGTCGTTAATGGGAATGATTTATGTGAAGAGAATGAAAATGGAACGTGCTGAATCAGCACCTTCTCCTGACGCTTCCTGCAAACAGATTGGTTTCCATTAAGCTTCCTTCAATTTCACTCGGCCAGCAGTACCGCAACCTGTGCCTTTCACACTCTCCTGGCCGCCATCTTATCACAGAAGGACCTGATTTCGTGCCTGCAATTCCATCTATCTATATTATCCATATCCGGAACTCTAGTCAGATTTGAGACGAGCAGCAACGCATTGAACAACATAAGATAGATACAATATGCTGGAGTAACTAGCTGATGGCGCAAAAATGGAAAAGGGTTCTAATCAACTTTTCTTTCTTCAGTTTACTCCTTCATGCTCTGCTAACTTGTGAACGTAATAGTTCTTTAGTCTGATGAGACTTAAGTCTCATCTCACTCATATGCATTCACTGAAGATAGTCACAGAATGCTGGAGTAAATCAGCGGAACAGGCAGCATCTCTGGAGAGAAGGAATTGGCGACGTTTCGAGTCGAGACCCTAATCAGAAGCTGATTCAGAGTCTGAAGTAGGGTCTCGACCCGAAACGTCACGCATTACTTCGCACCGGAGATGCTGCCTGTCCCGCTGAGTTTCTCCAGCATTCTGTGTCTATCTTCAGTCTAAATCAGCATCTGTAGTTCCTTCCTACACATGGAACAACATGACTGGGACACGGTGTCCGATATTGCACTTCCCAGAGAAGGTTCCACCATTGTCAGATAAAATCGCCGTACTTTCTTAAAGCTCTTTTCGCTACCGATTGTACGCGTTTGACTTGAGTGTATTTGTGCACATTGTTATGTGATCTGATTGGATAGCATGCAAAATATAACCTCTGTACACGTGAAGATAATAGACCGAAACCTAATATGATCGGGCTTACCAGGGATTTCAAACGCCACCATAATCGGATAGGCGATCTCCTTCACGTACAGAATAGGAGCCCGGCGCATTCTGGAAGAGTCGCAGTGTCGGCAGCAAACCCGGGACACAGTGGATCAAAGAGCGCGGCTTCGCTCCTCATTAATACCCGCTCCAATCCTCCAATGGCCACTGGGAGTGACGGGGCAATTACATTAGTCACGGACACTTTAACAAACATTTCCAGACAAATGAAGTCGTTCCCCATTTCTTGGTGCAGGAATACTCAATGTAACATCGTACAGAAGGCCGTCCAC
>NW_027602405.1:0-36979 GCF_053455715.1 Rhinoraja longicauda
GAGACCATATTTTTAAAAATAACTCAGGTTTGTCGATTAAGGCAAACCTTATTTTTTCCAAATGCAGGGTCTCTGTCATTTCCATAGTCCACATTTTAATTGTGGGGGTTATTGGTTTTTTCCAAAATTTAAGTATTAGTTTTTTCGCAGTTATTAGACTGTAATCAAGAAAATGTACCTGACTTACTGTAAAATTTGTAGTATGTTCTGATAATCCTAATATAATTAATTTTGGGTCCATATCTAATTTTTTATTAATAACTTTAGAAACTATTTTAAAAATCTCCAACCAGAAGTTTTGCATTTTTATACAAGTTACGAAAATATGAGTTAAATTAGCTTCTTGAAATTGACATTTATCACACATAGGAGAGATACTAGGAAAAATCCTATTTACTTTCGTCTTCGAATAATGTAATCTATGTATTATTTTAAATTGTATTAAGGAATGTCTAGTATTCAATGAACATTGATGTATATGTTGTAAACTTTCATCCCATATATCTTGCATTATAAATTGATTCAATTCGTCCTCCCATGCTCGTCTATAAGATTCTGATGACGGAATGTCAATGTCAAGGAGAATATTGTAAATAAAAGATATTAATTTATTTGAGTTATAATGTCGATTCAGGCATACATCAAGTGTTTCTGGACCTCTAAACTTATATTCTTGCATGTGTGATTTTACATAATCTCTAAGTTGTAAATATCTAAAATAATTATTAACATGTAATCCGTACTTCTGCTGTAACTCCTGAAACGAAAGAAAAGTTCCCTTATGATAAAGATCTCCCACCCTTTTGATTCCATAACTTTTCCATTGAGCAAAGCCTCTATCTAAGACAGACGGTTTAAAAGAAGGATTATTCGCAATAGGAAGGAAAACAGATAATTTACTCAATTTTAACGTAAGCTTTAATTGTTTCCAGGTACGGATAACACTATGTATAATGGGATTACCTCCATATGTTTTTTTATTTAAATTTATTGGAGCTAAGAGGATCGCACCAATATCGAATGGTAAACAATCCTCTTTCTCCATCTTTAACCAATCCGGTTGTTGATCAGAATCATCCAACCAGCAGGTTATATTTTTAATATTAACCGCCCAATAATAAAATAAAAAGTTAGGTAAAGCAATTCCTCCATTAATTTTAGACTTACATAAGTGTCTTTTATTTATTCTATGAGTCTTGTAGTCCCAAATAAAATTAGTAACAATTGAATCAATTTTAAAAAAAAACTTTTTTGGAAGGTAGATCGGAATTGCTTGAAATAAGTATAGTAGCTGTGGAAGAAAGATCATCTTTATAGCATTACTACGACCAACTAATGATATAGGAAGTGTTTTCCAAAATTGGATATTTCTGTGTAATTTAGCAAGTAAAGGAGGAAAATTTGATTTAAATAAAGAAGTATATTTCCTAGTCACGTAAATTCCAAGATATTTAAACTTTTCATAGGCAATTTTAAAAGGAAATTGTTGAAGTATGGCCGGATTATGCTCCATTATTGGCATAATTTCACTTTTATACCAGTTAATTCTATAACCTGAAAATGAACCAAATTGAGTTATGAGATTTAATAAATTCGGAATGCTAATTTCTGGCTTTGTAATATATATTAATACATCATCCGCATATAAAGAAATTTTATTGGTTGTATGTTTAGTGTTGTAGCCATAAATATCTGAATTTGATCTAATACTCTCAGCAAGTGGTTCTATAATAAGGGCAAATAAAAGTGGTGATAGTGGACATCCTTGTCTACAACCCCTAGCTAAATGAAATTTAGATGACATCATTTGATTAGTTAATATTCTAGCTGTTGGGGATGTATGTAAAAGTTTCACCCATGCACAAAAATTTTCACCTAGTTGAAATTTTTCCATCACTGAGAAAAGATAGGGCCATTCTACTTGATCAAATGCTTTTTCAGCATCTAGCGAGATGATTGCTAAATCTTCATTTAATAGTCTATTTGAATAAATTATATTAAACAAGCGTCTCAAGTTGAAAAATGAATATCGTTTGGCTATAAAGCCTGATTGATCGGGGTGTATCAATTTGTCTATAACTAGACTTAATCTCTGAGCTAAGATTTTCGCTAATATCTTCTGATCAGTATTTAAAAGAGCTAGCGCCCTATACGAACCAGGGTCTTCAGAATCCTTATCTTTTTTAGGAATGAGGATTATTGTTGATTCAGTCAGAGTTTGTGGCAATCTCTGTTGTTTAAAGGCGTGACTATATACAGTTTGCAAACGTGGAGAGATCAAACCACTGAATTTTTTATAAAATTCATTATTTAAACCAGGAGTCTTCCCATTTTTAATGGATTTAATAGTCTCTTCAACGTCTTTCATAGTTATTTCTGCGCCCAGTAAATTTCTATCACTCACATTCAAACCAGGAAGGTTACATTCCTGCAAACACTTTTGCATCTGCGCAGAAGTATCTGTTATTATTGATGAATATAATGACTGATAAAATTGCAAAAATCTCTGATTAATATCCTTAGGTAGTTTAAGCAAATCTCCATTTTCTGATCTAATTTTATGAATTGTAGAATCATCTTCTAATTTACGGAGTTGACGTGCTAGCAATTTCTGTGGTTTATCTCCAAATTCAAAATGTTTTTGTTTAGTATATTGAAAAAGCCTTAAAATATGAGCTGAAAGGATATAATTTAACTTATATTTGAGAACTGCAATTTTATTATGTATTTCAATAGAGGGAGCGATGGCATTTGTTATGTCTAACTGTCTTATCTGACTTTCCAGGTCATTCTGTTCAGCTCGGTTCTTCTTGTTTTGAGACGCTTGAAAAGCAATAATACATCCTCTCACAAACGCTTTAAATGTTTCCCAAAGCAGGGACGCAGGTGTTTCAGGAAGGTCATTTGCGTTAAAAAAAATCTCAAATTGCGATTTAAGATAGTCATAACATGCTTTTTCATTTAAGATTTGCGGATTAAATCTCCAATTAGTCTGTTTCCCCGTTACTCCTTGGAGTTTTAACCTAAATGTTAAAGGGGCATGATCGGATATAATAATATTATGATATTTGGAATTATACGTATAAGGAATAAGTTTGGAGTCCACCAAGAAATAATCAATTCTTGAATAAGTTTTATGCACAGGTGAATAAAATGAATACTCTCGGCCTGAAGGATTATCAATCCTCCAAACATCTTTTATATTTGCACTATTTATATAAGAGTTTAATAATTCACACGACTTGGATTTTGTTTTCCTTTGAGTTGAAGATCTATCCAAATAAGGATCTAATGTACAATTTAAATCTCCTCCAATTATCAAGTTATATTGTCCAAATTCTGGAATGGTATTAAATATTTTTTTTAAAAATAACAGATTATCAAAATTTGGTGCGTAGACATTCACCAATATCAATTTTGTAGAATATAGTTCTCCCACTAATATAACATATCTACCTTCAGTGTCGACTATAGAGGAAGTATTTATAAATGGTATACCCTTACGAATTAAAATAGCAACACCTCTTGATTTAAAGGGAAACGATGAGTGAAATACTTTATCAATCCATTTGCCTTTCAGTCTATTATGTGCTACATTTTTTAGATGAGTTTCCTGAAGGAACATTATGTCTGCATCAATAGATTTTAAATGTGAAAGTACTTTACCTCTTTTAATTGGTTCATTAACACCCTTGACATTCCAACTACAAAATGTAATACCTTTAACCCCTGTTTTCCTAATAGAATCTTGCATCTTAACCGATAAATGGTCTATAATAAAGCAAATGGTCTGGCACCCGGACTACAACATTTTTCTTGAATGAGGGGTGGATGATCTTTTGTACAGCGTAGAGTGTCTCCCGGAAATATCTCCCAAAAGTATATAATTTCTGAAAAATTACATGATAATAAAAGTTAAATCTAAAAAAAAAATCAATATATAAAAGGTTAAAAGAGTGCAGGAAAAAAGAAGAGACAACTAAAACTACAACTACAATTAGTGCAGTTAGTGTTAGCCACCCTAAGGTGGCAAAAAATCTAAGGACTTCCGTGAGATGTAAAAAAAAATTAATACTAGCTCCGTTTTTTAACACAGTTATTGTTTTTTTTTTGTTTTTTTTAAAAAGAGAGATAAACGGGGCAGGCCCGAAACTAATTAGTCTATAATAAATCGATTTTTCTATCTAAAGTGTATTAATTAAGTATTCAAAGTAAGGTTTACATAAATCAAATATTACTTATACTTCTTATTAGTAATGATTAATAAGAATATATATGTTTTTTAATTAATAATTATTAGTTACGGTTAATATACGTATAGTATATACACTAAACTTAAATCTTTGAATTTTAATATTTTTAAAGTCCAATTAGATGTCTGCCAATTAAGATAGCCGTGAAATCATAATCAAGCCTTCAGCGACCTTTCGATCTCCCGAGCAAATTCCAGTGCTTTATTATGGTCAGTAAAAAAGGATTCATTTTGATTGTAGGTCACTCGGAGTTTTGCTGGATACAACATACCAAATCTGAGCGCTGGGATCTTCTTGAGAATAGATCTTGTCTCATTAAACAGTGCTCTTTTCTTAACCACCTCAAAGGGGTAATCTCTGAAGATGCGAATCTCATCGCCTTGGAATGATAAAGCTCTGTTACTAGCAATTCTTGACAGCATATCTTCTAAAACGTGAGCATTATGCACCCTCAGAATCAAATGTCTTGGAGGCGCATTAGCACCTGGCCGTGCTCTCAGTGCTCTATGGGCTCGATCCAGCAAGGGCTTTGAATCCATTTTCAAAACTTCTTGTAATAACTCAGCAGTAAAATCACGAAGGTTTTTATCTTTTTCTTTGCCTTCTTTAACTCCAAGGATTCTTAAATTTTGTCGTTTTGAATGACCCTCTAAGTCAGTACATTTTTCGGTTAATCTCATCAATAAATCAGAAAGACGCTGAGTCTCCGACAATACTACTTTTGTAGTTTCAGCACTCGTCTCGGCTAAAGTTTCCAACTCACCTAAAGCCTCATCATGTTGTTCTATTGACGCCGTGATGTGGTTCAGCTTACCAGAAAAATCAGAGTCCAACTTTTGTAACTTGGAGGTTACTTCCTCCATGTGTTCATTCATAATTACACACATTTCAGCCTTTGATTTATCCAACTGATCCTTAATAGTAGATAGTATTTCCCCCTTCATTCCTTTAAGGGAAACTAATTCAGCTTTCATCTCTTGTAATTCAACTGTCATATTTACCACTTGAGACTTCATATCTGAAAGCTCCTCACCCACAACGCTGCGAAATTCTTCCAATCCAATTTTTTTAGGCTGTGGATTCCGGGTTGTTCGTTTGGCAGTTTCTTCCTGACCCGATGCTGAGTGATAATTAGTTTCACACCAAATGTAATATTAATGACAAATATGTCATTCTAAATTGGTAATGAAGAAATTTTCTGACAAAGTAATGAAGCAAATGTGACTTACCATGGAATTACTTGGTGTGGAGAGCCATGTCGGGAGAACCTGAAGTAAATGAGATTCATTATTGTGATAGACCAATAGAAATGCAACAGAACTATAACATATCTCAAAGAATATCCAGACGTATTTATGTGCCAATTTAATGTACCATTTTAGTCATAGAGCCATACAGCAGAGAAAAAGGCCCATCGGCCCAACTAGTCCATACGACTAAAATGATCCATCCAAACTAGTCACACATGTAGCCAAATTGCCCCAAACATTTCCTATCCAGGTACTCGTCCAAAGTTCATGCGTACCTTGAACTCTCCCTTTTAAAAACATTTTCCAGAAATCCCTTTGCCGGTTAACAATCTACTACAGTCAACGTTTGCAAGTTCCTATCCAATGCCATCAAAGTTTGCTTTGCCCCAATTTAGAACTCTAACCTATGGACCGACCCTGTTTTTATCCATAACTATTTAAAATCTAATGTAACTGTGGTCGCTGCTCTCAATGTGCACATCCACCAACACTTCAGTCATATGCCGTGCCCAATTCCCGAAGAGCGAGTCAAACTTTGCCCTCTCCCTGTAGAGTCCTCAGCATGTTGCCTGAGGAAACCTTCCTGTGCGCATTTGACCAACTCCACCCCAGCTAACCCGTGGCACAATGGCAGACACAATCTATATCGGGAATGTTAAAATGTAATTTGTGCCAATGAGCACAACAACGTCTGATTGCTCACCTTCCCCCTCGAGAGTGTTCTGCAATTACTCCAAGACATCCAGGATCTTGATATCAGGGATGCAGCACATTATCCTGGAGCCCCATTTGTGGCCACAGAATCTCCTTTCTGTCCCCCTTACTAATGAGTCTCCCAACACAAAATGCCGGAGTAACTCAGCAGGAGAACTGTCTCCTAACACAATTTCTTTGGCTGACTTCACCATTCAGAGTTAGGCCAGGTGCATAACTACCAGACTGCTGCTTCTGTTCTCTGCATGGGCATCTCCCCTAACAGCATCTACAAGGTTTCTTCTTGACTTTGATTGTGCCAAATCAAAAAAAATATTCTCCCAAAATTCTGATTTTATGAGAAAAGTGTTCACTCGTTTCAGTTCTGTCACGCAACTAGTTCCTGTTCTGCAGATCTGTTTGATGGAATGTTAAAGGCAGAGGATCACATGAGTGGAACTGTGGATGTAAACGCATGTCTCTCCTTACTTTCTCTGGAGTGCTTTCCAATTAAAACGCAGGAAAAGCAAAGCAAGAGAGGAAGAGGTAAGCTAACACTCACCCTCCCCATTAAATGGTACGGATTCATCCTCCCATTTTTGTACCCCTCCCTCATCAATATTAATAGAGCAGTGAAAAGAAAGTTTGACAAATTTATGGTCAACTGCTGCAAAAATCCCCAGGAGATTTCTAGCGGGCTATCAAATCCAATGAAACAAAGAATGTTGCATGTTTACGCTTACATATGCATAAGGTATCTGTCCGGAAGACAAGTTATAAACATCATATTTCATATTACCTTTTCCACCATTATTCTTAATATTTAAAATATGCAGTCAGAACTCATTAAGTAGTCTTTTCCAAATGTCTACCTGTTCCGACATGGTTTACTTATCAAAATATCATTTTATTCCCCTTTGCTAAGCTTAAATCTTTAAATCTTTTCACTGGAGTTTTATTAATGTTCAAGTGTGGCATGCATTAGGGTTGGGGTTCACGTTTGTACGTTCTCCCCGTGATCGCGTGGGCTCTCTCCGAGATCTTCGGTTTCCTTCCACACTCCAAAGACGTACAGGTTTGTAGGTAAATTGGCTTGGTAGAAGTGGAAATTGTCCCTAATGTGTATAGGGTAGTGTTTCTGCACTATATCTCCAGACTAAAATAAAACTAAACTAAATCGTCTATGACTAGTAGGTTGCATATTGTGGGTACTCCACACTGAGGATTTATAATGCTACTGCAAAGGATGAATGCTATCATTGAGTTTGTGGCACAGAAGAATTCTTGTGTTGTCGGTGTATAATTATGTTATTGAAATTCTTTATCTCACAAAACTATGCTGTATATAATGTTACACAGCCTTTACACAAGGAAAAACAGCTATCCACTGTGAGACCAATTTTATACCCACGCAATTCTTTTCCCAGCTTTGTGGATCTTACTTCATCAACATGAACTTTCATTTCTTTCTCTTTCGTGTATTTATTTAGCTTCTCCCGAAATACATTCATACAAGCCACTGTAGGAGAAAAGGTATCATATTCTAACCATGCTCTGTCACGGTCTTTCTTGAAATACCTATTCGATTTATATGTGGTTATCATTTATCGTCCATCTTTCTGATCTTCCATAGAAAAAGCTTTCCTATGCCTATCTATTCATACTCCTTGATAATCTTAAAGCCATTGCGTACTCAGAGGGTCACAGAGAGATACAAAATACATGGGAGCTTCAGCCTCCCGAGTTCACACTGACCATCAGCCACCAATTTACATTAATCTAACATTAATCCCATTTATTATTCTCCCCACATTCTCATCAACTTACTCACGTATTCTACAATTCACCGACACACAAGAAACAATCTTCATTGACCCATTGACCTACCAACCCATTTCTTGTGATGGCGGGAGGAAACGAGAATACCGTGAGGTAATTCATGTGGTCAGAGAGAGAGAGAGTGCAAACCACACATGAGATCAGGATTGAACCGGAGGCTGCATTTCCCCATGTTATCACAGGAAATGCTCTCAACGTCAGTTAAAATTGTAATAAATCATTCGTTCCTGCCTCCAATCCACATTTTTGCTCGGTATTATGAGCAGTGCTTTGTGTTTCACATTGTCCATAATAAATTTAACACAACTTCTTTTCTTTTCAACCAGTGTCTTCCAGAGGTGAATTAATTCCTGCATTCTGACTCTACCACAAACGTTGTAGGAAGGAACGACAGATGTTGGTTTAAACCAAAGATAGGCACAAAAAGCTGGAGTAACTCAGTGGGACAGGCAGCATCTCTGGAGAGAAGGAATGGGTGATGTTTCGGGTTGAGACCCTTCTTCATCTCGACCCGAAATATCACCCATTCCTTCTCTCTAGAGATGCTGCCTGTCCCACTGAGTTACTCCAGCTTTTTGTGTCTACTACAAAAATTCTTCAGTTAAAAATTGCCTTGTGGTGATTGAGATATAGAAGGATTTTATATATTTAATTTAGAGATACAGCACGGAAACAGGCCCCTCGGCCCACTGGGTCCGCGCCGACCAGTGATCCCCGCACATTGACACTATCCTATACCCACCCGGGACAATTTTTACATTTATCAAGCCAATTAACCTACAAACCTGTACGTCTTTGGAATGTGGGAGGAAATCAAAGATCTCAGAGAAAACCCACGCAGGTCAAGGGGAGCACGTACAAACTCCATACAGACAGCGCCCGTAGTCGGGATCGAACCCGGGTCTCCGGTGCTTCATTCGCTGTAAGGCAGCAACTCTACCGCTGCGGTATATATGTCCTTTCTTCTTTTTACAAATTTACAAATTTCATTTGTATTTTTATTGATCTAATATAATACTTTTATTGATATGTCTATCTGTACTCAATAGACAATAGACAATAGACAATAGGTGCAGGAGTAGGCCATTCAGCCCTTCGAGCCAGCACCGCCATTCAATGCGATCATGGCTGATCACTCTCAATCAGTACCCCGTTCCTGCCTTCTCCCCATACCCCCTCACTCCGCTATCCTTAAGAGCTCTATCCAGCTCTCTCTTGAAAGCATCCAACGAACTGGCCTCCACTGCCTTCTGAGGCAGAGAATTCCACACCTTCACCACTCTCTGACTGAAAAAGTTCTTCCTCATCTCCGTTCTAAATGGCCTACCCCTTATTCTTAAACTGTGGCCCCTTGTTCTGGACTCCCCCAACATTGGGAACATGTTTCCTGCCTCTAATGTGTCCAATCCCCTAATTATCTTATATGTTTCAATAAGATCCCCCCTCATCCTTCTAAATTCCAGTGTATACAAGCCCAATCGCTCCAGCCTTTCAACATACGACAGTCCCGCCATTCCGGGAATTAACCTAGTGAACCTACGCTGCACGCCCTCCATAGCAAGAATATCCTTCCTTACATTTGGAGACCAAAACTGCACACAGTACTCCAGGTGCGGTCTCACCAGGGCCCGGTACAACTGTAGAAGGACCTCTTTGCTCCTATACTCAACTCCTCTTGTTACGAAGGCCAACATTCCATTGGCTTTCTTCACTGCCTGCTGTACCTGCATGCTTCCTTTCATTGACTGATGCACTAGGACACCCAGATCTCGTTGAACTCCCCCTCCTCCTAACTCAGTTCCATTTAAATAATTATGTTCTGCAGTTTATGTAGATGGCTTGTTATAGTCATAGAGATGTACTGGGTGGAAAATGGCCCTTCTGCCCACCAAAAGCCAGACCTTTTTGCCTATTTACACTAATTCCATCTTACCAAGTTGTTCTGTGTCTTTCTATGTCTTGACCATTGAAGTGCCCATCTAAATGTCTTCAGATTAGGTCATTTTTATCTAAATCCAGCACCTCCTCTAGCAGTGAGTTCCAGGTATCAATCACAAAAACAAAAACATAGAACATCGAACAGGACAGCACAAGAACTGACTGTTCAGCCCACTATGTCTGTGTCGAATTTGATGTCAAGACTATCTCTTATCTATGTGCGCATAATCTATATCCCTCCATTCCCTGCATTTCCATATCTATCCAAAAGCTTCTTGAATGCCACTGTCATATCTGCTTCAGCCACCTATCTTGGAAGGGTCTCGACCTGAAACGTCACCCATTCTCTCTCTCCTAGGAGTCTGAAGAAGGGTCTCAATCCGAAACGTCACCCATTCTCTCTTTCCTAGATGCTGCCTGACCTGCTGAGTTACTCCAGTATTTTGTGATACCTTGGCAATGCATTCCAGGCCCACCCCAACCACTGTGTAAAATAGTTGCCCAACACATCTCCTTTAAATTCTGCCCCTCCACCTTAAATCTATGCCCTCTAGTTCTATCCTCTCAAAAATCAAATCTCCCATTATAATTCCTTCCTCTCACCTTAACCTTGCCCTTTTGATTTTAGTCTCTCTGCCATGGGAAAAAGATTCTGGCCATCTATCTTATTTCTTATAATTTTATATTCTGCTATCAAGTCAATCTTCAGCCTCCCTTGCTCAGGGTAAACAAAGCCTGATTATCCAATCGCTCCTCAAAACCAAAGTCAATCTCAACACTAAACCAATAACTACTTATTGACTTCAGGAATGGGGTGGTTCCCATGTCCCAGTCAGCATCAATGGTGCCGTGGTACAAATGGTCCATTTACCCAGCAAAACTTCACCTACGATTTGTCCTGAAGCAAGCACATTGAAGCAACAACCAAGGCAATGCCAAAACCAATGCCTCTCCTTCCTCAGAAGATTGACGGCGTTCAACATGAGTTCAAGACTATTCCAACTACCACAGATAATTCTAAATAATTCTATTGGGATGTATTGTTGCTTAGTTTGATAACAGCTCTGTCCAAGACTGAAAACCCCCACCAACCGCTCCCCACCCCCCTCATCCTCCATCAACTCCATCTACACTTCACATTGTCTTGGGAAAGCAGCCAGCATAATTCAGAATAATTTTCATCCTATCATCACATTCCTCTTTGCAGACGCAAAAGAATGAACGTACTTACTACTATATTCAGACACAGTATCTTACCGCTGTTATCAGACTACTGAACTAGATTGTAGTCCCGATCTCCCAACCTACCTCATTGCACCCCTTACACAATTTGTAATCTGCACTTTTTCTGCAGCAGTAATACTATAATGCTGTAACACCATACGCTACAGTCTGATATTTTTGTCTTTGCACGAGCTGTTGTACTTGTGTATGACTTCATTGTTCTCAAATATAGCATGATTTAACTGGCTGATACTCAAACAAATCTTGTTGCTGTATCTCAGTACACATGACAATAATAAACTAAAACAAATACTGAGTCACAAAGTGTTGGAGTAACTCAGTGGGACCCGAAAAGCCCCCTTCTATGTTCTCCAGAGATGCTGACTGACCCGTTGATTTACTCCAGCATGTTGTGTCGTTTTTTGTAAACCAGCCTCTGCAGTTCCTGTGTCACCAATACTGGAGTCCCTCAATCTTGGCACATCCTGGTAAAACTCCTCTTTAATCTTTCCAACATGCGACTAGGCTTGTATACACTGGAATTTAGGATGAGAGGGGATCTCATTGAAACATATAAGATTATTAAGGGGTAGGAGGCAGGAAACATGTTCCCAATGTTGGGGGAGTCCAGAACCAGGGGCCACAGTTTAAGAATAAGGGGTAGGCCATTTAGAACGGAGATGAGGAAAAACTTTTTCAGTCAGAGAGTTGTGAATCTGTGGAATTCTCTGCCTCAGAAGGCAGTGGAGGCCAATTCTCTGAATGCATTCAAGAGAGAGCTGGATAGAGCTCTTAAGGATAGTGGAGTCAGGAGGTACGGGGAGAAGGCAGGAACGGGGTACTGATTGAGAATGATCACATTGAATGGTGATGCTGGCTCGAGGGGCCTAATGGCCTACTCCTGCACCTATTGTCTATTGTCTATTGTCTAACCCGAACTATACACAATGCCGTCTATAAATGCTGATGAACCAGTGTTTTGTGCAGTTGCAACATAATGTCCCAGCCTTTATATTCAGTGTCCTGACCTCTTTTTATTCTATGCCCTGACCTACAAAGGTAAGCAGACCTTTTGCCTTCTACACCCCTCCATCTACCCATGTGGCCTTTTTAAGGGAACTATGGACTAGAACTCCAAGATTCCTCTGTTCATCAACAAACCTTAATGCCCTGCCATTCACTTGATATATCCTACAACTGGATGACTACCCATAACACATCACCTCATATTTGAAAGGATAAATCCATCTGCCATCACTCCATCCAACTCTCTATCTGTCCTATATCAGTCCTATATCTGTCCTATATCTGTCCTATATATGTCCTATATCTGTCCTATATCTGTACTGTATATGTCCTACATATGTCCTATATCAGTCCTATATCTGTCCTATATCTGTCCTATATATGTCCTATATCTGTCCTATATCTGTCCTGTATATGTCCTATATACGTCCTATATATGTCCTATATATGTCCTATATCTGTCCTATATCTGTCCTGTATATGTCCTATATACGTCCTATACATGTCCTATATATGTCTTATATCTGTCCTATATCTGTCCTATCTATGCCCTATATCTGTCCTATATCCTGCTCTAGTCTTAGACCAATGTTTTTGCTATCTCCAATGCCACCAACTTCTGAGCCGGGTTATCCACAAACCTGGTCATCATGCCTCCTACATTCACATCCAAGTCGTCGATATGTACCACAAACACCATGGAACCCAGCACAATCTCACCAAGTTTCACTGTCCTCATGTTAAATTTTACTGTTTGTATGCTTTATTGTCACCTTCCTCTCCGCCATCAGTGAAGCATTCTACATTTCCTTGACCATCGTCTGCTTTGATCTATCCCGGTGATTGGTTTTGGGCCAGTTAAAAGTGCCACAGAGATTGATAGCCTAATTGTTTTCCATAGATTAAAAAGCCTGTCTCAGCTATATCCTGTAGGAAGGAATTATAAATGCTGGTTTAAACCAAAGATAGACAAAAAATGCTGGAGTAACTCAACGGGACAGGCAGCATCTCTGGGGAGAAGGAATGGGTGATGTTTCGGGTCGAGACCCTTCTTCAGACTCCTGTTGGCTTTAAGCTGTGTTCGGTCAATCTTTTACAATGTCGGTAGATTAGTCTGCTTTTTCCTAGATATGTAACACCTGCTAGCTGGAATTAAAGAAGCCTTAAAACCTACTGCAGGGCTCTGAGTGAGATTAAATAGTGCATTCTAACACCAGCCCACCATGTTCTTTCCATTCACCATCTCGCAATGTCTATATTAAAATGAACGTTCCAATTATGTGTCAAGATGTAGGTTTACTCATATTTTCCTCTATTGCGTGACACCTTACATTTGCTGTTGTCTGTAACCCTTGACATTGCACGTTCAATTTCCAAATTGTTGTTGTGAACCACCTTCTTGTATTTTGTTTGCTCCCTCGATGGGATTGCTAATTCAGTTTTAGTTTTTAGTTTCAGAGATGCAGCATGGAACCCGGTCCTTCGGCCCAATGGGTCCGTGTCACCAACGATCACCTGTTCACACTATTTCTGTGTTATCACAGTTTCATATCTTACACACTAGGGGCAATTTACAGAAGCCAATTAACCTGCAACCCCGCATGTCTTCGGAGTGTGCAAAGAAACTGGAGCACCCAGAGGAATCCCACGTGGTCACAGCGAGAATGTACAAGCTCTGTACAGACAGCACCCAGAGTCAATATCAAATCCAGGTATCTGGTGCTGTAAGGCAACAACTATTTCATTGTGCCACCCCTAATTGCATTTCTATTTGGCCTGAAGTCGCTAATGAGGCATATACAAACCATAGACTCTGCTGTCGATGGTGCAGATGGCAGCTGGTGGATAGTTTGTAAGATGGAGCACTCCTTCTGCTGGTAATGTAGACTCTGTGTGAGCTCCCATTTAATGCCACAGGTTCCTCAGCTCCATCCACAATGCTCCTTCTCCACTTTGAGGACACAATGGCCAGGTATCCCAAGGGTCACAAGGGATATTGCCTTCCTTCAAGGAGGATTTGAGAACATCCTTGAATCTTTTCTTCCATTTACCTGGTAATCTCTTCTTGTGACAGAACTTGGAAGAGTGAGGCTGTTTTGTGTGTCTGGCAAGTGAGCAATGTGGTCTGTCCAACTTAACTCAGAAAATTCTCTTCACCCAGAGAGTTGTGAATCTGTGGAATTCTCTGCCACAGAAGGCAGTGGAGGGCAGATCACTGGATGTTTTCAAGAGAGCTCTTAGAGCTAAAGGAATCAAGGGATATGGGGAAAACTCAGACAGCTAAGAAGGACTAGAAGCTCAAAACTGGGGACTTTGGCCTGGTAGAGGACATTTACATTTCTTCACTAGTTCTACTGGAGAACTATTATTAGCTGTGATCCTAGCAAAGTAAATGTTTGTGGCTCCTGAACTTGCATTTTGATAGTTTGTGCATATCCCTTTAACTTCCATCGCTTACATGATATTTAGTTTAGTTCAGAGGTACAGTGTGGAAACAGGCCCTTCAGCCCACAGAGTCCACACTGACCATTGATCACCCATGCACTAGTTCTACGTTATTACACTTTTGCATCTTACATACGAGGGGCAATTTCTAGAAGCCAATTAACCTACAAACCTGCACATCTTTGGGATGTGGGAGGAAACCAGAGTACCTGGAAAAATCCCACCAGGTCATGGGGAGAACGTACAAACGATACTCTGATGCCATCCATAATCGGGGTCGACCTTGGGTCGCTGGTGCTGCGTCACTGTGCGTCCTATTTCTATAAATACAGCAATGCTCCGTTATCGTGCGTCACAGAAGTGAAGCAGTTTCAATAAGACCTGATACTTTTAAAAAGTTAAACACACTCCAAGTAAATATTCAAGTGCATTAAGATTCAATCTGAAAGATCAAATCTGTATAGCTTAGCACCCAGTTTCAGAACCCCATATCTATTGGAAAGTGCTTAATTCTAGGATTTGGAAACCATTGCTAAACTCTCTAGCATTAATCATTGCCTATTGGTATAGGACCTCTGTGCAAATGAAAATATAACCAACACTGCAGCATAATGCCTTTCACAGAACAAGAACACAGTTGCCCAGAATCATTCCGCCAGTTCTTTCAAAATACATGTTTTTGTTTTCTTTGATTCTACCTCTACTCCAAAAACTCCTCCTTTCAAAACCAATCTCCAAGCTGTGGCTAAAGTAATATGGTAACATAGACACAAAATACTGGAGTTAGCCAGCGGGTCAGGCAGTTTCTCTGGAAAAAAAATGGATAACTGACGTTTCGGGTCGGGACCCTTCTTCAATCTGACTCAAAAACGTAATCTGTCTAGAATTGTGTCTAACTTTGGTAATAAACCTGCATCTGTACTTTAAGAATAAGGGGTAGGCCATTTCGGACTGAGATGAGGAAAATTCTCTTCACCCAGAGAGTTGTGAATCTGTGGAATTCTCTGCCACAGAAGGCAGTGGAGGGCAGATCACTGGATGTTTTCAAGAGAGCTCTTAGGGCTAAAGGAATCAAGGGATATGGGGAAAAAGTAGGAACGGGGTACTGATTTTAGATGATCAGCCATTATCATATTGAATGGTGGTGCTGGCTCGAAGGGCTGAATGGCCTATTCCTGCACCTATTTTTCTATGTTCCTATGTTTCGATACTTGTTAAGTTGTTAAATGAATAATCTAGGGCTCCTGGTCAATAATTCAAGGAATGCAAGTTCAAGTCTCCAATGACAATTGACAAGTTTGGATTTCATTAGGTGAATACAACAATCATGGATCTTGGAGTCATCCAGCCATTGAGTTATTCCTCAGTCTGAAGAAGGGTTCCAATCCGAAACGTCACATATCCATGTTCTCCAGAGATGCTGCCTCACCCACTGAGTTACTCGAGTACTTTATGTCTATTTATATTATCATGTGACTTTAGCTACAGCCGGGAGGCTGGTTTTGAAAGGGGGAATTTCTGGAGCAGAGAGACAATGGCCATTCAACCCAGCAAGTCTTTGCCAGCTCCCTTCAGAATAAACTTCAGCTTTTATTCACAATGCACTTTCCTCACAGCATTAGAGATATTTTTCTTTCAAGAGCTTGTCCAAACTTCTTTTTAAAGCCCTGATACGATAGAATACGATACGATAGAACTTTATTTATCCCAGGAGGGAAATTGGTCAGCCAACTGTCATAAAACACAACAAGATACATGAAACATGAAATTAAAGTGACAAGTGGAAAGTCCAGGATTGGGGATGTGCAAAGATCGGGGAGGGTGGGGGAGGGTTAATGGGAGTCAGTCTACCCCACAACAGAAGAGGGAGGAGTTATACAGTTTGATAGCCACAGGGAAGAAGGATCTCCTGTGGCGTTCTGTGCTGCATCTTGGTGGAACCAGTCTGTTGCTGAAGGTGCTCCTCACGTTGACCAGTGTGTCATGGGGGGGGGGGGGGGGGGGTGAGCTGTATTGTCCAAGATGCTCCGCAGTTTGAGGAGCATCCTCCCCTTCAAGACCACCTCCAATGAATCCTTTCTTATCCCTTATAGACACTGAGTTCTAGCTCATCAACACTCATTATGTAAAAAACTTTCCTTTATGATACCATGTATCTTTTGCCCCCACATGAAATCTTCTTTGAACTATTTGTCAATGGGGAGTGCTTCTCTCTATTTATCCTGTCTAAATCAGGTTCATGATCTTGTACGCATTATCTCCTCTCAAGATACTTTGCTAAAAGAACAACCCAGGTTTTCCAATCTAACTTCATAGCTGAAGTATCTCAGGTGTGAGCCATTCTAGTCAATTGTACCTTAAGAATGAGGTCAAATAAACTTGTACACCAATGCCATTTAGTGAAGGTAATATTCTTCACATTGTTCACTATATGTGACTTTAATCCCATAAATATGTGGTTGACTTTGAAATGACTCAGCAGGTGAAATGTCAGTCTGAAGGAGGATGCTGACCCGAAACATCACCTATTCATGTCTCTGGGGAAGTTGCCTGACCTGTTGAGTTACTTCAGAACTTTTGTAAGTGAAACATCAAGACATGAAACACCAATATTGCCAGCAATGCACAAATTATAAAATAAAAGGAAAATACTTCCTGATACAACTCACCAAACCTTCTACTGCTTTTAACGGTGGTTGTTATGTATTATGAGTTCAGTAACTGTTTGTAATGAAAGAGTCATTCCAGGAAATCCAGGGTTTAGCAATAACACGCAGGAACAGATTCCTCAGTCCCATCCATAGTTTAAACTCCCTAGGACCCAGTTGTGCGATGAAAATGGAAGAAACATTTTCAGGGATTAAGAGTGGGCATTGCCCGATCCATCACAGGTATTGAGCTCTCCACCAGCGAAGTGATCTATAGAAACCGTTGCCTCAAAAAGTCAGTCAACATCATCAAAGACTCTCACCACCCTGGCCATACACTCATCTCGCTGCTACAATTGGGAAGAAGTTAGTCTGAGGAATCTGAGAACCATTAGCTCCATTTTCAAGAACAACTTCTTCCCATCCATCATCCATCAACCTGTTGAACCACAGTGCACAACTCTAACCAAAACTGCACTTCAGCAATGATACACGCTAGATTTTATATAGTTCCACTATATGTTTCAGTTTTCATATCATGATGTGAATACCGAGTATTGCTCATAATTTATTAGATTGTTTATTATTGTATATTTGTTTATGTTGCGTTAATGTGCCTGTTGCAGCAAGTAAGAATGTTATTATTCTGTTCCTGATGCATTTGACTATTAACTACTCTCTTGACTCCTGAGTTGGTTGGATATTGCTCTTCAAAGCCACCATTCCACCATTGATACAACAGCAACTTGCAGACGAGATAAGCCCAAGATATTTGGCTGTTCTATCGAGCCCAAGACTGAGCGGCCGGTACAAGCACAAGAACATCAGCACCTCACTCTTCGAGGTCAAGACTGAGCTGCTGGGCCAATCTCGCCTCCTAATTTAGTTTAGTTTAGGTTAGAGATGCATCGTGCCAACTGAGTCCCCACCAACTGGCAATCACCCTGTACTCTAACACTAAACTACACACTGGGTACAACTTACAATTCTTACCGAAGCCAATTAACCTACAAACCTGTACATATTTGGAGTGTGGGCGGAAACTGGAGCACATGCAGAAAACCCTTGCGGTCACGGGGAGAGCATACAAACTCCATATGGAATCCTTGCTGATTAAGACAGCACAGTAGCTGGTAGAATTGTTGCCTCTCATACCAGAGACCTGGTTTTGACACTGACCTTGGATGTTGTCTGTGTGGAGTTTGCACCTTTCCCCTGGGACCACATGGGTTTCCTCTGGGTGCTCCAGTATACTTCCACATCCAAAAGACCTGCGGGTTTGTAGGTTAATTGGGCCTCTGTAAATTGTCTCTAATGTGTAGGTAGTGGGTGAGAAAGTGGGATAACATAGAACTAGTGTGAATAAGTTACTGGAGGT
Source organism: Rhinoraja longicauda (assembly GCF_053455715.1). Lineage (NCBI taxonomy): Eukaryota > Metazoa > Chordata > Chondrichthyes > Rajiformes > Arhynchobatidae > Rhinoraja > Rhinoraja longicauda. Next base: position 18,695 of record NW_027602405.1, read on the forward strand.
TGACGTGGACTCGATGGGCCGAAGAGCCTGTTCCCAAGCTTTATCTCAAAACTAATCTAAACTGATCATCCACTACCCAATTTATGCTACACCTGCAATAATCCCATTTAATTCACCCTCATCTTATCAGTTTCCCCCAGATTCGACCACTCACCCATGCACTATGGGCAATTTGCAGTGGCTAATTAACCTACCAATCCACAATGGGAAATGGAAACAAGTGCGGTAATAGGAGAATGTATAAACTTCATCTAGACAGTACGTGAGGTCAGGATCAAACCCGGATCACTGGCACTGTGAGGCAGCATCTCCATCAGCTGCACCACCGTTTACAGCCCCCATCAGTGCCATGGTGGATCGTTCACCCTTATTTTGAATCCGATTAACAACAAAATCACATATTTGAAAACAAGTGTATAATTTGTCGTTTCATCTACTTCTGTAATAAAAGTACAATCAAAAAGGAAACATTCACCCAACCCTGGGTTTCTGTATAAACCTGTGTGTATAACAACAACCACACATATATAAATGGTTGTTTAGCATTTTAACAGCATGAACCTTTCCACATTATAGTCAATCGCGGCGAACTTTGCATCTACAGATTGTGCCACATCTAGATGATTGGCTGTCTAAATTTTAACAACATTCCTGAAGCAAGCAGTAACTTAACTTCCTACCTGATGAATTTGAGAAGAATTCCCATCGATGTGACTATGAATCTCTGCGCTAAGGATGTAACCAAGAGATTGCCTGCTAATGCAGCTCAGTAAGAGACAAAGGCAAAGGCTGAGCATTTTGATCTTCAGATTGAGCAGCTTTTCTCACTGCACCAGGTAGTCGCTTGAATATGTGTGTGACTTTGTTGGTTTTTCTGATCTCTTTATATATTTTCCAGAAATGGGAAATTAGATATGAGAAAATGTAGCTGAGGATTAGGAAATTCACCGTAAACCCTCATAGCCCATCACACTTGCTTCACCTGTAAGATAATAACTTCACACCCACCGGATTGTTCATCAGCAAATGAATCCACAATATGTCAAAGTGGAAAATCAGAATCTTTATTTTCATATAACACATATTACATAATTGCTTTGTGTGCTGATTTGTATCAAGTTGATTCTGTCACCTGCAGTCTCTTGTGTCTCCATTTTACTGCTCGACAACATCAGCCCTGATGTGGGACCTGAACCCTAAACATCTGATTCTGCTACAAATTACACAGCAGCTGATAGTGGTGTGCTGTTGTTCTACATGTGTGTTGTTCTACACTTGATGTGTCAGCTGACAATTTTAGCCTGGAGTTTCCTATGGAATTTCTGCAGTTCCTCTGGCAAATAAGCCCATTTTGGCCAATGTACATTTAAAAATTCCAGGGTTTCACTATTCCCCTTTATCAATGTAGCATAACCTCCGCATTTTTGAATTGTACTCCCCCGTAATAAACAATAACATCCTGTTAACTTCAAGAGACAAGAGAGAGCCAAAGAGTATTTCATTGTTATATGTACCGACGACGGAACAATGAATTCTTACTTGCAGCAGCTTAACAGGCCTGTAAACACAACGCACACAGATAAATATAGCAATTTAAAAATTCAATAAGGTAATAACCAGAGCAAAAAAGTCCAAAGTGCAATCAAAGATACAGTCCACAGACAGAAGTTAGTAGTTGCTGAGATTAGTGTTGTGCAGTGTTGTTGAGAAAAAGTTATTCTTGAACCTAGTGGTCACTAGGTTCAGACTCCTATATCTTCTTCTGATGGTAGGTGTGAATTGAGACCAGGGCCAGGATAGTGTGGGTCTTTGATGATATTAGCTGCCTTTTTGAGACAGCATCCTCTATCGATCCTTTCGATGGTGGGAAGGACAATCCCTGTGATGGTGCACTTTATATTGTTACTACTTACCTGCTGTACCTACACAAAACACCAAGTCACCCAGCTCCCTCACATCCAATGGCTCCGTGGTTGTTCATCATTTAGATAATATGCTTTCTAAAAACTTTCCCTACCAAAATGTAAAGGAATCACTTTTACCCGCTTTGTTCTCCATTTATCAAATCATGACACTCACTTAATCTGTCTGTCCTTTTATAGACCCCGATTTTTTTTCCCCATGGAAGGGGTCTAAAACTAGGAGCCATAGGTTAAAGGCGAGAAGGGAGAGATTTAAAGGGGGTTTGAGGAGAAACATTTCCACAAAGAGGGTAGTGGGTATAAGGATCATGCTGTTAGAGGACATGATGGAGGCAGGTCCACTTACAACATTGAAAAAGGATGTTCACAGGTACATGGGTAGGATAGGTTTATGAACATGGGCCAGATACAGACAAGTGTGACGAGCTCAGTTAAGCAACTTGGTCAGATTGGGTGAGTTTGGCCACAGGGTCTGTTTCTGGGCTGTATTGTTCGATGACTGACTATGTCCATGTCACAATTTACTTTCCTGCCTTTGTGTCTCAAAAATTAAGTAACCATACATTTGACTTCTACATCCAATTCTTGTATAGAAATTATAAAAAGTTGAGAGCACCAATCTATTTGCCACCCAACTCATTATTACCTTGCCAACCAGAAACAATTATTTATACCTACCTTCTACTTCCTGGTAGTTAGCCAATCCTCAATCCATGCCAATATGTTGCTTTCTTCACTGAGTTTAATTTTCTTTTCTCACCTTTTCTGCAGCACTTTATAAACCGGCTTTTGCAATTCTATTGTAAAGCATTGACCAGTTCACTTTTATCCAGCGCTTCATAGGATTTCTGATCAGAAGGTCCTACACTGCACTGATCAAACCAGAATCAATGTGACTTTCTCTTTTGTCCTCCTCTTTGTATCAGAACTGGCCATTTCTTGCAGTAATCCATCTGGGATTTTGGTTCAGTTTTTCTGATGCAGTTCATTTAGTTATGCCTATGAGAATGACCTGCATAACGCAGGCAAAGAAGCAGAACATGACTAACACAAACTAACCCAATTGATCTCACTCTATCAGAGATAATTCCTTTGTTCTACCAACTCTTTCTCTCCCACTCTGGAGACACAAGAGACTGCAGATGCTTGGATCTTGAGTAAAAAACAAAGTGCTGGAGGGACTCAGCAGATGAGCACCTTCAGGGGAAGGAAATGACCAGACAACGTTTGGGACCCTTCTTCAAACACTTCTCTCCATTTCCCTCTCCAGATGTTGTCTCAACGGCTGATCTTGTCCAGCACTATGCTTATTTCTCTCTCCCTGCACTTTTTCCACTGGTACCCAAAAACTAAATTGTTTTCCCTCTTTCCCAGTTGTGATGAAAGGTTCCCGACATGTAACGTTTCAAATCTGGGTTTTTTTCCCACGGATGCTGACTGACCAACCGAGTGTTTCTAAAACTTCCTGCATTTTGTATTTGGCATTTGTGGGTTTTTTTGCCTGATATCCCTATCTAAAGAAGGTTGTACCTGCAACAGAGATAGTACAGTGAAGATTTGAAATTCCTGGGATGAGAAATAACAGAAACTAAGCAGCAAAGACTTATATCCCCTTGAGTATAGAAAAAATGTCCCCCCTAAAAGTGGCAAATCTTTGGAATTCTCTTCTGTACAGTATAAGGAAGCTCACTTCATGAATACATTGAAGACAGAAACAGATATGTTTTTAGATTGCAAACAGTGTTTGGTCAATGTAAAAATGTGGCACTGCAGTAACGGATCATCCATGATACTTAAGAAAGCATTTCATTTACACATTTTGACGTTACAAACCTCTGTTCTCCACATCATCGTTTTCATAACATCACCACTTTTTTTTATAAGGAGGTGGAAATGTGACAAGCTTCAAATTTCCTTCGAAATTCTGAGAAACAATCTTCTCAAATACCAGGAAGCAGTAAAGTCTGCTAGAGCACAATACTTCTCCGACCTTATTTCCAAAAACTCTCATAACTCCAAGGTCCTATTTAGAACAATTACCTCTGCCATATGTCCCGCCCCCAGTACCAGCTTAGTTGGGTCCCCTGCTAAGTGCGAAGAATTCGCTAAATTTTTCACCAACAAAGTTGAGAACATTAGAATGAACATTTCCCCTCCCACCCGTGACCTAGCTGTCTCACTAGTCTGTTCATCTAAATTGGACTGCTTCCAACCCGTCACTCTATCCTCCCTTGCAAAGCTTGTCTCCGCTATGAAACCTGCAACCTGCCCCCTTGATCCTACCCCCACTGCCCTTCTGAAGGATGTCATTGCAATAGCCGGTCCCAGCATCCTCTCTATTATCAACAGTTCTCTGGCCACTGGCACTGGCACTGTTCCAACCAGTTTCAAGCACGCGGTGGTCCAGCCCCTACTAAAAAAACCTAACCTAGACCCCACCTTGCCTAGCAACTACAGACCCATTTCCAAACTGCCATTCCTGTCAAAAGTCCTTGAAAAGGCAATTCTAAACCAATTAGTGCCCAATACACCATCCTGGAAAGTTTCCAGTCAGGTTTCAGAGCCAACCACAGCACAGAGTCTGCCTTGTTGAAGGTACACAACGACCTGCTTCTCGCCATCGACACCGGCGACTGTGCAATCCTGCTCCTTCACGACCTCAGCGCAGCGTTCGATACAGTGAACCACACCATCCTTATTGACCGTCTCCGGTACGCGGTTGGCATTGATGGCACTGCCCTGAGCTGGTTCGCTTCGTACCTCAAAGATAGGAGTTTCGCCATCAACATAGGCAGTTATTCCTCTGCTCTAGCTAGCCTCTCCTGCGGAGTTCCACAAGGCTCCATCCTAGGCCCCATTCTCTTCTCTCTATACATGCTCCCCCTTGGCCAAATCATTCAAAGGCACGGCATTTCTTTCCACTGCTATGCCGATGACACTCAGCTTTACCTCCCCCTGAAACCCAACAACCAGTCAAATTTAAACAGTCTCTTACACTGCCTTGAGGACATAAAATGTTGGATGGCACAGAACTTCCTCCAATTAAATGAGAGCAAGTCTGAGGTCATCCTATTCGACCCCCCCGACTCCATCAAATCGATAACAGGCAGTCTTGGAAGTCTATCCTGCCTAGTCAAACCGCATGTCAAAAACCTCGGCATGATATTTGACTCTGCATTAAAATTTGATAAGCAAGTCAACGCTGTGGTAAAAGCCAGCTTCTTCCAACTTTGAACCATAGCTAAAATCAAACCTTTCCTCCAATTCGACGACACAGAAAAAATCATTCACGCTTTCATTTCCTCCCGCCTAGACTACTGCAACTCCCTATACACTGGGATCAGCCAATCTTCCCTGTCCCGCCTGCAACTGGTCCAAAACGCCGCAGCGAGACTCCTGACGGGTACCCGTAAAAGGGACCACATCACCCCGATTCTGGCCTCTCTCCACTGGCTCCCTGTACAGTACAGAATCAACTTCAAGCTCCTCCTATTCACGTATAAAGCCCTAAATGGACATTCCCCCCCCTACATCAAAAATCTTCTAACCCCCCTCTCTAACTCCAGGTCCCTCAGGTCGGCCGACTTGGGGCTACTCACTATCCCGCGGTCTAGGCTTAAGCTCAGGGGTGACCGCGCTTTTGCGGTTGCAGCTCCTAGACTGTGGAACAGCATCCCTCTCCCCATCAGAACTGCCCCCTCCATCGACTCCTTTAAGTCCAGGCTCAAAACCTATTTCTACTCCCTAGCGTTTGAGGCTCATTGAGGAGGCACTGTGAACTGTTTGCGTGCTACTGTATGTTTCATTTTTTTTCCTTAGTACCTAATCAGATGTACAGCACTTTGGTCAACGTGGGTTGTTTTTAAATGTGCTATACAAATAAAATTGACTTGACTTGACTTGACTTGACTTTTTTTTATAGTTAGCAAAGCAGTAACAAAAAATTCACGCCATCCAAATATCTTATAACCTTTAACGTTTGAGTGTAAAGAATAAAGAATAAAGAGGCCACATACTGCTCAAGAAATAAGTACCAAAACTGGGCAGGGAGCTGAGACTGTATCTTTGTGAGAAGTGGGTGCATTTTCAATTCAGCTGCAACCTCAAGAGTGCACATTCATATTAGGTCAGTAGGGGGACATTGTGTGGTGGGGAAGACGTGCAGCTACGATACTTAAAACTTGACAGGAAGTTCAACGGTACAGATTTCAAGCCAAGTACCGATGTGAACAGTGATTGGTCAATGTGGATAAGAAATGTTGGTTTCAACCCTAAACCTTAAATGGAAAGTTGATGTACGTAACATACAAGTAAGGGGGTATTTTAACTGACTTAGCAACAGCTAAGTCATTTCTAAAAGGAAATAAACGTTTCATGCTTCATGGAGTTGATATCCAATCTTAGTAGTTCTTGCAATGTGTAAGGAATAAAGAATCACGTATAACAGAGGTATTTACTATATAGCTACTTTTGGCACATTGGCCTTCATCGGTCAGATTATAGAGTATAGAAGAAGAAGAAGGGTCTCAAACCGAAACGTCAGCCATTCCTTCTCTCCAGAGATGCTGCCTGTCCCGCTGTGTTACTCCAACTTTTTGTGTCTATCTTTGGTTTAAGCCAGCAGTTCCTTCCTAAACATAGAAGTTGAGAGGTCATGTTACAGTTATGTAAGACATTGGTGAGGTTACATTTAGAGTCTTGTTTTCAGTTTTGGGCACAGGAAAGATGTTGTTGAGCTGGAAATGGAGCAGAGAGGTCTTATGAGGATTTTGCCAGGACCTGAAGGCCTGAGGTATAGGGAGAGCTTAAGCAGACTAGGACTCTATACCTTGGAGCGCAGGAGGATGAGGTGTGATCTTATAGAGGTGTGTAAAATTATGGGAGGAATACATCGAATAAATGCAGAGTCGCTTGCCCAAAGTAGGGAAATTGAGAACCAGGGGGCATGGGTTTAAGGTGAGGGGGGGGGGGGGGGGAGATTTTTTACGCAAAGAATGGTGGGTGTATGGAATGAGCTGCCAGAGGAGGTAGTTGGGCAGGTACTATCTCATCAGTTAAGAAACATTTAGATAGGTACATGGATTGGATAGATTTAGAGGGATATTGGCAAAATGCAGGCAGGTGGGACTAGTGTGGATGGGACATGTTGGTTGGTGTGGGAAAGTTGGGCCGAAGGGCATGCTTCCATACCTTTTGACCCTATTGCTGTATGACTTTATGACTCTATGACATGACTTAAGCTCATAGTCAACGATTCTAACATTGAGAGGCAACTGCAGTTGATACATACATCAGGAAAGCTCAAGGTTCGTGCACTTTATGTTCCAGAGGGTGCTGTGTCCCAGCCTTAAAAAGGGGGAAGCCACATGATAAGGCAGACAGAAGCGGGAACTGCAGGAATCTTCTGGGATATAAGTGCCTCTCTCCAGAGGCTTGTGCCATGATGACGACGTTGATGATGATGATGATGCCATGAATGATGATGATGCCACAGAATCTTCCCAAGAAATGGGTGTCAGAGAAACACAGTGAAAACACAGTGAAAAATACCTAAGATCTGTAAACTACAAACTGCAAGTTGTAAAAAGTTCCCAGGATGTCAGAAAAATTAGTAGAAAGAAAAAAACGAAGTCAACGTCATAGATTGATGACCTAAGAAAAGATTCGGCATATTCTGATACAAAGAATGTGAGTTTCGTGAAACGGTTGAATTTGATATTGATTCCAAAGGATGGAGCATGCCCAGATAGAAAATTAGGAATAAGACCATAAGACCATAAGACATAGGAGCAGAATTAGGCTATTCAGCCCATCGAGTCCACTCTGCCATTCCATCGTGGCTGATCTATTTTTCCCTCTTAACCCCATATTATAGTTTAGCAAAGACCACATTAAGTGTCTCTTTTGCAACAATGAGAAGACATTTAGAGAGTAGAATGGGACTACCAGATAGCTCCAGGTTTGAGAGCAATAAATCTTCAAAATAATTAATTCTCAGAGGTGGCAGAAACCAAAGTCGACTGTTCTGAATCAGAAGCATATGAGACCATATGGAAGTGGCTAAACACTCGCCATATTTGGGGAGGGAGGGGGGGGAGGGAGGGAGGGGGAGGAGGGAGGGTAAGGGGGATGGAGTGGGGGGAGGGGAGGGGGAGGGAGGAGGAGGGGGAGGGGGAGGGGGGAGGGAGGGGGAGGGAGATGGAAGGGAGGGAGGAAGGGGAGGGAAGGGGGGAGGGAGGAGGATGGAGGGGGAGGGGGGAGAGGAGGGGAGGGGGAGGAGGGTGGGGGGGAGGAGGGAGGGGAGGGGGAGAGGGGAGAGGGGGGAGGGGGGAGGGGGGAGGAGAGAATGCTACACCAATGCAGGAGAGCTTTGGGCCCAACAGGTCCACTTGGTCTAGCATGTTCTCAGATCAAAATTAAGAGGGAAAAAAATACAGATGAGTTGGTTGGAAAGGAGAATTCTGTGGAACACCCCAATCTGAAATGGTAGCATCTGCCCCTCTCCAGTAAATGTTACTGCCCCTCCTCTTCCATAGTTCAAACAGAGCCGTTAACACACACTGTGATAAATGCTGTGCCGGAAGTAAAGACAAATAAACAGAGAAAGTGCTGGAAGCACTGTTTCCAAATACACAGGACAAGATGTTAGAAATCCAAAGTGCCAAATGTCAACTTGCTCCCGGTGGTAATGGGAGGCTTATGCACTCACCTATACTCCTCCGATGTTGATAAAGGCTAGGCAGACACGTCATTGGGGTTATCAAGTGGGCACCTACTTTCATCGACGTTTCGCTGATTGGACCCACGACGTCTCCTGTAGGCTCAGCAGTGCATTCTGGCATCCCAGAACCACCCCCCTCTGCATCTGCCTAGCCGGCTTATTTGGGAGACCAGATGGGGTCTTTCCTCTTCAGCCAGAGCCACTGGCTACTCCGCTCTGCCACCCGTGATGTTTCCTTGATAGCCTGGCGTAGGGCTTGTCCGCTGATCCCCAGGTCCTTCATCAGTCTTACGGTAGATGTTGCCACAAATCCTCGACATCCAATTTCTACCGGGCAGATCTTTGCTCTCCAGCCCCGCTGTTCTGCCTCCGCTGCAAGGTCTGTGTAGCGCAGTTTCTTTCTTTCAAAGGCTTCCTGCACATCATCCTCCCAAGGGACTGTGAGCTCCACAAAATACACCATGCGCTGCGAGTTGGACAAGATCAGGCCTCAAGTTGGTGACGGCTATCTCTGGTGGAACTGTAAGCCGTTGGTCCACATCCACCAGCATCTGCCAGTCCCGGGCTGCCTCCAGCTGTCCAAACCTTGTCCTTGGTGGAATTTTCCGTTGCTTTTGTTCCCCCTCCCGAACAAAGGCAATTGGCATAACTGGGTTGGTTGTTCTGGGCGGCAGGGCATTGTTGGTTGTTCTCCTGCTTTCCAGAGTCGCTGCCAGGCATTTGAGCACTTGATTATGTCTCCAGGTGTACTGTCCTTGGGAGAGGTTTACTTTACACCCAGTGAGGATGTGCTTAAGCGTGGCTGGTGTTGAACACAGGGGGCATGATGGATCTTCGCCCAGCCATTGGTTGAGATTTTTTGGGCTAGGAAGGACATCATAGGTTGACCGAATGAGGAAACTTATCCTGCTCGCCTCCATCTCCCAAATGTCCTTCCAGCTGATCTTCTGCTTTTCCACACTCTCCCATCTCATCCACTGGCTCTGTTTAGCTTGCGACACAGCCTTGGCACACTTACTCGACTCCTCCTGTCGGCGGACTTCGGCCGTGACCAACTTCCGGTGCTCCAGTGAGGATGCCTTGTTCCAGCAAGGTCGCTTTCCGCCAAGCCCCAAGCCACCGTCTGTGTTGGACTTGCCCAATCATGTCGCCTTGGTGGAGAGCAGATTTTGCCTGCTGTGTCGCATTCTTAGCCGTCCACTTCCTTCCTGTTGCCAGGGTTGGGGCAGCAGCTCGGATGACAGTGTCCCTCGATTCTGCCAGGGTCATCTCTAGTCTGACTTTAGTGCACTTGTACTCCTCTGTGAGGCTAGAGAGAGGCAGCTGAAGTACCCCCTGACCATACAGGTCTATGTTGCTCAGGCATCGAGGAACCCCTAACCACTTTCTCACAAAAGAGCTGATTGTTCTTTCCATCTTCTCAACTCTTGTGAGGGTGATGTCATACATGGTTAGTGGCCACATAAGGCGAGGTAGTAACCCAAACTGTAGGCACCAGATTTTCAGCTTTCCAGGCAACATGGATCAGTCGATGTTCGCTAGATCTTTGATAATTTCTTGTCTAAGCTCGTTTGCCTGATCAGTGTCCTTCAGTTTAGAGTCATACCATCTCCCCAGACCTTTAATTGGCTTCTCTGACACAGTTGGGATTGGTTCTTGATCAATGAAAAACCTTTGATCCGTCAGTTTGCCTTTGATTATAGAAATGCTTCTTGATTTGGATGGCTTAAATTTCATTCTAACCCCAGTGATGTTCTCTTGAAGCTTCCCTAAAAGGCGCCTGGTGCAAGGTGCTGTTGTTGTTATGATTGTCATGTCATCCATGTAGGCCCTGATGGGTGGTAGACGGACTCCAGACTTCAGCCGCTCGCCTCCCACCACCCACTTGGAGGCCCTTATGATGACTTCCATAGCCATTGTAAAAATCAATGGGGAGATGGTACACCCTGCCATTATGCCAATCTCCATGCAGTGCCATGTGGTGGTAAAGTCTGGCGTGGTGAAACACAGCTGCAGATCCTGAAAATAAGCCTTGACAAGGCTTGCGATGGTCTCTGGTATCCTGAAGAAGTCAAAGGATGCCCAGAGGAAACTGTGAGGGACAGTTCCGAACGCATTGGCAAGATCAAGGAAAACGACATGCAGATCTCTCTTTTCTTTTCTTGCAGTCTGGATTTGGTGTTAAATCATGCTGGTATGTTCGAGACATCCAGAGAACCTTGGGATGCCTGCTTTTTGGACTGTTGTATCCACAAGGTTGTTTCTCTCTAAATAGCTGGTCATCCTCTGAGCTATGATGCTGAAGAAGATTTTACCCTCTACATTGAGGAGACTGATAGGGCGGAATTGGCTGATATCTGTGGATTCCTTCTCTTTCGGAATCAGGACTCCACCTGCCCTGCGCCATGCTTTGGGTATAATTCTCTTCTCCCAAGCCACTCTCATTAGCCTCCACAGGAAGCGAAGAACATCAGGCGCACTCTTGTAGAGTCGATACGGAACCCCATTTGGCCCTGGGGTTGAAGATGCTCTTACCCGGTTTACTGTCTGTTCCACCTCCCTCCACTTTGGAGGACTAATGTCCATCTGGTGCTCTGGTTGTTCAATTGGTGTAAATCAGACACTATCTGTGACAAATGGTCTTGAACTTGAAGCACTAACTCTGTTTCTCTTTCCACAGAAGTTACTTGAACCTGTTCAGTGTTCTAATGTATATCTAATGTGGAGCCCATGCTCTTCATCCGCATTAGAGAAACAATCCCCAAGGTATTCAGACAGATGTTACTGGGCCTCGTCCACCACAAAGAAGGAAATCTAACACTCTTTACTTTCACTGAATGGCTGCCTGCATGCTAAGTCGCTGGTGAAGAGGATAAAGGGCAGGGACTCACTTTGGGGTTGGAATACAATTCTACAGAGTCACATCAAAGTCCAGATAATGCAAGCCACTCTGAAATTACTATGGCTTGCGAAAAAGCTTCATGTTGCTGGAAATTAAGTTCAAAAAAGAAGCGTATGTTAAAATTCGAACCACACAAAGAACCAAACGAACAGCATGTTAAATGGAACAACGTATTTCCCTGGCTCCTATAGAGCATTCTTCATGGGAATGTCCAAAATGACGAGAACAGGTAATAGGAAGACCAGCACAAAATCCTGCACACCTACTGTTTCACAATTTGATGAATAAGCGAACAGATATCAACATTGAGCAGCTAGTAGAGCCACTGCCTGACTGAGCCAGAGACCGGCTTACTCCTTACCTTGGGTGCTTTCTGTGTGGAGTTCACGCAATCTCCCTGTGACTGCATGGGTCTCCCCACATTGCTCCAGTTTCCTGCCACATCCCAAAGATTAGTTCATTCAATTCTGTAAATTGCCCCTAAAATATTAGTGAAGATCTTGGGGAAGGCGATAAGTATTGAGACCGATTTTTAAAAAGGAATTAATGCAGCTTTATTATAAATGGTTGGTTGATGATTGATAGAGTTTGTGGGCTCAATGACCTGTTTCTGTGCTGTAGCTCTCTGTGTGTCCAAGGCACTTGGCAAACATTTGTCAATAATTTTAGGAAATTTTGAAGGAAATTAATATAAGTTCAGGAGCAGAATTAGGCCATTCGGCCCATCAAGTAATAATAATAATAATAATAATAATAATAATAATAATAATAATAATAATAATGCATTACATTTATATAGCGCTTTTCTAAAAACTCAAAGACGCTTTACAGGGTTTACTAAAACATAGAAAGAAAGAAAAAAATAAGTAAACGAACAGAAAAGGAAAAATAAGGTGAGGTGACGGTCAGTGGTTGAAGGCAGTGTTGAACAGGTGAGACTTCAGTGATGTTTTGAATGTGGTGAGTGAGGAGGAGTCTCTGATGGTTTGATCTATGGGCGGCACGGTGGCACAGCGGTAGAGTTGCTGCTTTACAGCGAATGCAGCACCGGAGACTCAGGTTCGATCCTGACTACGGGTGCTGCACTGTAAGGAGTTTGTACATTCTCCCCGTGACCTGCGTGGGTTTTCTCCAAGATCTTCGGTTTCCTCCCACACTCCAAAGACGTACAGGTATGTAGGTTAATTGGCTGGGTAAATGTAAAAATTGTCCCTAGTGGGTGTAGGATAGTGTTAATGTGCGGGGATCGCTGGGCGGCACGGACTTGGTGGGCCGAAAAGGCCTGTTTCCGGCTGTATATATATGATATGATATGATATGATCTTTCCCTTTCAACCCAATTCTCCTGCCTTCTCCCCATAACCCTTAACACACTTACTAATCAAGAATCTGTTATTCTCCACCTTAAGAATACCCAATGACTTGGCCTCCTAAGTTGTCTGTGGCAATGAATTCCATAGATTCAGTGAAAAAGCTTTTCACTGTACTTCAGTATATGTGACAATAAACTAATCTAAACTAAGATTTACCACCCTCTGACTAAAGAAATTCCTCCTCATCTCCTTTCTAAAGGGACGTCCTTTTATTGTGAAGCTGGGCCCTCCGGTCCTATACTCTCCCACTTGTGGAAACATCCTCTGCACACCCACTCTATCCAGGCCTTTCCCTATTCAGTATGTTTCAATGAGACCCCCCCCTCAGAAGAGCTGGGCACAACATCAGAAAAGTGCACTCGTAAGGTCCGTCTTTCTTGGCTCTGCCTGAACCCCATGAGAGGCAAGTCCCGAGACAGTGGTATGAACACCGCCCGGTGCAACTCGGCTGCGGGACTTTACATCGCCCGGTGCAGCTCGGCTGCAGGGCTTAACACCGCCCGGTGCAACTCGGCTGCGGGACTTAACATCGCCCGGTGCGGCTCGGCTGCGGGACTTTTCACTGCTGGTGTGGCTCGGCTGCGGGACTTAGCTGCGCAAGGCTTGGTCGCGGGCCTTTCATCGCCCGGTTCGGCCGCGAGACGTTTCAGCGCCCGGTGCGGGGACTGTGCGGGTCGGTCGGGGACAAGCTGTCTGTCCGTGGGCGTGGGGAAGAGAGGGGAAGTTTTGTTGCCTCCATCACAGTGAGGGGGTGTTTGGAGTCACTGTGATGGACGTTTGTGTTGGGGTTTTGTGTCTTGTGTTCTTTTTTTTTTCTATGACTGCTATGTAGTTTCGTTCGGTACTTCGGTACCGAACGACAAATAAAGCTCTGTTATACCTGTTATGAATCTTTTAGCAATGAAGAGAAAGCAAAGCACAAAATATACGTAGTCCAACTATCTAAGGAAGTCAGGAGGTTTTGTATAAACCAGATTAAATGTTTGAATCCTCTGGCAGGTCTAGAAGATAGCAGGACAGGATTTTGATCTTAGTGAAATGAATTTTCATTTCCAATGGGATGATGGAGAAGGAAACTTCAACCAAGTGCCACGCATTACACTACACCACTGTCTCATTAGGTAGAGTGTGATCCAAAAGAAATAGAACACAACATAAAGCCACAGAGCCTCATCCGCCTCAGTGGCCCACAGTGTGGAAGATCATGAATGTATGAACTTCCATAGATAACAATGGTAGAAACCTGAACTTCAGGGTAAAAAAAATAAGTACAGTATCAGCAACAACCTAACTAAGGTAATAATTCAGCTCATGTTCAGATGGGGAAATAAAAAGGAAATTGACTAACTGTATAGATATGGGAATCATCTCTATTAATACTATAACGATGGTAGCTGCATTAATGAAGTCCTACACGTAGGGATGGCAGGACTTTCATATGAAGAAAGACTGGATAGACTCGGCTTGTACTCGCTGGAATTTAGAAGACTGAGGGGGGATCTTATTGAAACATATAAAATTCTTAAGAGGTTGGAGAGGCTAGATGCGGGAGGATTGTTCCCGATGTTGGGGAAGTCCAGAACCAGAGGTCACAGCTTAAGGATAAGGGGGAAGTCTTTTAGGACCGAGATGAGAAAACATTTCTTCACACAGAGAGTGGTGAGTCTGTGGAATTCTCTGCCGCAGAAGCCAGTTCATTAGCTATATTTAAGAGGGAGTTAGATGTGGCCCTTGTGGCTAAAGGGATCAGGGGGTATGGAGAGAAGGCAGGTACAGGTTACTGAGCTGGATGATCAGCCATGATCATATTGAATGGCGGTGCAGGCTCGAAGGGCCGAATGGCCTACTCCTGCACCTATTTTCTATGTTACTATGTAGCAGAGTTGGAACTTCAAACAAATCTTTTTCAATGAAACTTCCATGAGTAAAACAAGCATGTAGACGTCCCAAACACTTTAAATCCTCTTCCGATTCCCATACTGACCTTTCTGTCCTGGGCATCCTCTACTATCAAAGTGAGGCCAAATACAAATTGGAGGAACAGCACCTCATATTTCGCTTGGGCAGCTTTCAACCCAGCATTATGATTCATGATTTCTCTAACTTCAAGTAGCCCTTGGGTCCCCTCTGTCTCCGTCCCTCCTCCACCCTCGTCTTTGTACAAGTTTCACTATCATCCTGTTTAGTTTTACTGTTTGTATCATTCGTTATCACCGTCTCCACAGCCAACAATGGACCATTGTGGGCTCCACCTTTCCTTGATTGTCGTTGCTGGCTTTGATTTGTCCTTTTGCACAACTTTCATTCATTTGTTCTTTGTACCTTTTCATATCTCTCGTTCCCTCTCCCCCGGCCCTCAGTCTCAAGAAGGGTCTCGCCCCGAAACGTCACATTCCTTTTCTCTAGTGATGCTGCCTGACCCACTGAGTTACTCAGCTTTTTGTGTCTATCTACTGTGTAAACCAGCATCTTCAGTTCCTTCCTGCACATGTGGAATGCAACAACAACCCAAAAGTAATCTGCTCCAAAAATTCCACATGCTGATAAGTGGATCGGTAGTAATCCCAGCTTGTGTTAATCATAATGCCAGATCATAATGTGCATCATGATGTGTTTGTAGCAGGGAACTTAACCAAGCTGGGACTGTCGTAAACCTGTGAGAAAATGGTTCCACAAGTGAGCAAAGCTGAAATTGGTTGGCAAATTCTAAAAACAACCCAGCACATTCTTTGCAGAATTAGATCTTGATTTGTTGTACCATATGGATCCAGCAGAGGGCTACAAAGTCTATGATAACAACGCTGAATCTAACGTTAAAAATGGTTTAGGTTGCGCTTTATTATTGTCACGTGAAAAGCCCTTGTTTGCATGATAATACTATTCATGAATACAATCAAATCAAGCACGAGTACAAAAGATAGCGCAAAGAGAAAGATACTAGAATGGTTCTCAGCCATGTAGCGTAACAGTTCCAAAGGATTGTGATATTAGAAGTCCACAGAGACCTAACAAATTGTGCCACAACTTCCATAACCCAAGAATTTCTCTCATTTACTGGCATGGTTCAGCTACTTTATATCAATTAGTGAAGGCATTCAAAAATCAACTATGGGCAACTCAGCATAAAACAAATGATTTGGAAACTGGGAAATGAAAGGACAACCAAATTATGACCATCCATTTCCAGCAAAATTAAATTATAAAGGAGACTTGGAATGACTCCACTGAGGCTACATGAAATGTTTTATATAAAATGTATTAGTTAGCGGAACAGGTTCAGGAAAATCTTCAGTGCATTGCTGAGGAGAAGCTTCCATTATGTTTGTAGAAACAACGAACTGCAGATGCTGGTTTATACCAAAGGTAGACACAAAGTGCTGGAGTAACAGCATCTCTGGAGTAAAAGAATGGGTGACGTTTCGGGTCAGGACCAAACTTCAGATTGAAAGTAGGTGTTGAGGAGCTGGAGGCGAGAAAAGACTAAGACCAATCAGGGCCGTCCACAAATGATGTCAGGCAGGGCATTGCCAGGTACCTCCACTGTTGGCTAGGGAAGGTGTAATCTGAAGAGAAACAACGTGGAGAACTGTGGAGCTGGTAAAAACGACTAGGGAGAAGGAAAGGGGCAAGGATGGGTGGGGGAGGGGAGGAAGTATGAGATAAATTGACTTAAATTGAGAGGATTTAATGTTCATACCGCTAGGTTGTAAGCTATCCAAACAAAATATGAGGTGCTGCTCCTCCAATTGCATGTGGCCTCACTCTGGCAATGGAGGAGGCCCAGGACATAAGGTCAGTATGGGAAGGGGAAGGGGAGTTGAAATGGTTGGCAACCAGGAGATCCCATAAGCCTAGGCAGACCGAGCATAAGTGTTCAGCAAATATGTTTTGTCTCACCGATGTACAGGAGCCCACATTGGGAACACCAGATGCAGTAGAGGAGGTACATGTGAACCTCTGTCTAACCTGAAAGGACTTTCTGAGTCCCTGGATGGAGTTGAGGGAAAGGTTGTAAGGACAGGTGATGCATCTCCAATGGCTGCAGAGGAAAGTACCTGGGGAGGCAGTGGTATGGATGGGAAGGGATGAATGAACCAAGGGGTTGCAGTAGTTACGGTTCCTGTGGAAAGCGGAAAAGGATTGAGACGAGACGATGCGTTTAGTGATGGGGTCCCTTAGAGAGTAATGGAAGTGTTGGAGGATAATGTGTTGGATGCGGAGGCTTGGTGGGGTGTCAGGTTATTATTGAAAGAATGGGAATCTGAAAGTAATGGAGAGGAAAAAAGAAGGAAAAAGATGAAATATAAAAACGATGTCTCTAGTGGCAGCATGTAGTAAGGTCGCATATTGCTTGCTCCCTTAACTTTTAACCCTTTTTTACCACTCTTTCAATATTACTTGATTTCCAGACACGGAATAACTTTGTTTAAAAGTGTTGATACCAATTTTATACATTTTATACATTTTAACCTTACAAAGGATGGAGACAAGAGGTAAAAAAAGGTTCTCCAAAAGTCTGATCCCAGTCCTTTAGAAGCAATAGCGAAACTGAGTGATAAACAGGATAAAAGATTCTGCAGCTTGGAAGCATTGATGAAAGAAGCTGGAAACAAGCTGAAAGAAGTTGAGAACAAGCTGAGTGTGTTACGAGCCGAGTCTCGCGAACAGAAGGGACAGATTGCTAATTTGCTAACCTTGGGTCAGGAAAGAGATGCGAAGATTGCTGCATTGGAACGGAAAATGACCGAGAATTCCCGAGCGCTCGAACATTACAAGATTAAAAATATGGATCTGGAAAATAGAAGCCGTCGGCAGAATCTGCGAATTGTTGGTCTGCCTGAAGGTCGGGAAGGTGATGATGCTATTTAAATATGTTTCTAGAATTCTAAAGGAGAACTGCCGTTTGGAGATCTGCCGATTCTGGATAGTCAGGAAAAAACCCGGTCTCGGAGACAAACCGAGACATTTGATTGTTCGGTTCCATCTTGCTGATCGGAGGGTATTTTTCTTCATCTGAGTGCAGATGAAAGAAAATACCCTCCGATCAGCAAGAAGATTGGGCATGATCGAATTCCAAGGTTGCAAGTTTCGTATTTTACCTGACTACAGCCGCGAACTTATGAGACTAAGACTGCCTTTTAATGTCTGAGTTATTTAAGAAGCATCTATGCCCTGCCCTGACCTATCCAGCCAGATTGTGAATACAACTCCCTGATGGTACTATTCAGTTCTTCAACAACCTGCAAGATGCTTCCTGCTTTCTGGAGGATTATCAAGACCCTGCATAAACTTTATATTGTTTTCTCTGCCGGTACTGACTGAATTTATAGTTTATCGATTAGTTTACACATTGCTCCCGGCTTCGCT
>NW_027602406.1:0-36941 GCF_053455715.1 Rhinoraja longicauda
CCTGTGTAGTTGCCGTGGCGATGTTGGGGCCTGTGTAGTTGCCGTGGCGATGTTGGGGCCTGGGTGGTGATGTTGGGGCCTGGGTGGTTGCCGTGGTGATGTTGGGGCCCACTGACCCTCCCTCCTCCCTCCTCCCTCTCCCTCTCCCCCTCCCCTCTCCCCCTCCCCCCTCCCCTCTCCCCCTCCCCTCTCCCCCTCCCCTCTCCCCCTCCCCTCTCCCCCTCCCCTCTCCCCCTCCCCGTCCCTCCTCCCCGTCCCTCCTCCCCCTCTCCCCCTCCCCGTCCCTCCTCCCCGTCCCTCCTCCCCCTCTCCCCCTCCTCCTCTCTCCCCCAGGGTCCCGGAGCCTGCCTGACCCCAGGCCCCGCTGTGTGGTGGAGGTGAAGCCGGCACGGATGCGGGAGCCCACACTTCCCGGGGCCCTGCCCCTCTTGGGCTCGCTGCCCGGCCTCCCCATGGACACGTTGCCCGGCCTACGACACGTGACTGGAATCATCGCTCCGCTGCACTGCCTGGCTCTCTGCTACAGCCGGCACACACACGCACTGAAGGGCCAGGTGAGTGGCAGCCACACCCCACAGGGAGCTTCACCATGTGTCTGACTGACCCTGGGGATGTGTGACCAGGTGTAGAGGGCCTCACTCTGTGTCTGACCCTGGGGGTGTGTGACCAGGTGTACAGGGCCTCACTCTGTGTCTGACCCTGGGGGTGTGTGACCAGGTGAACAGGGCCTCACTCTGTGTCTGACCCTGGGGGTGTGTGACCAGGTGTACAGGGCCTCACTCTCTCTCTCTCTCTCGGGGTGTGCGATGGGACAGTGCAGAGGGAGCAGAGCTTTCAGGTGCGAGGAGAAAGTTGAAAGATGTACAGGGCCATTTATTTTAACGTGGGGTGGGGGCCAGGAACGTGCTGCTCGGGGAGGTGGTGGAGGCAGATACCATCGTGGTGCTTAAGCTTTTGGACAGGCGCGTGGATGTGCGGGGAATGGGTGGATATGGGTCACTTGGCGTCAGGGTCAGCATGGACATTGTGGGCTGAAGGGCCTGTTGCTGTGCTGGACTGTTGTGTGTGTGACTGGTGCACGTGTTGACAGACTGCCCAGTGCCCCCCCCCCCCCCCCCATCCGCCTGGCTGGGTGTTTTTCCCCTTGCTCTCCCCCCCCACCCCCCCCCACCCCACCCCCCCCACCACCCCACCCCACCCCACACCCCCACCACCCCACCCCCCCAACCACTCCACCCCCCCCCACCACCCCACCCCACCCCCCCACTACCCCACCCCCCCCACCCCACCCCCCCACCCCACCCCACCCCACCCCTCCACCCCCCCTCCCCACCCCACCCCATCCCCCCACCCCACCTCTCCCCCCCGACCGTCTCTCCCCCCGACCGTCTCTCCCCCCCGACCGTCTCTCCCCCCCGACCGTCTCTCCCCCCGACCGTCTCTCCCCCCGACCGTCTCTCCCCCCGACCGTCTCTCCCCCCGTCTCCCCCGACCGTCTCTCCCCCCGACCGTCTCTCCCCCCGACCGTCTCTCCCCCCGACCGTCTCTCCCCCCGACCGTCTCTCCCCCCGACCGTCTCTCCCCCCGACCGTCTCTCCCCCCCGACCGTCTCTCCCCCCCGACCGTCTCTCCCCCCGACCGTCTCTCCCCCCGACCGTCTCTCCCCCCGACCGTCTCTCCCCCCGACCGTCTCTCCCCCCGACCGTCTCTCCCCCCCCGACCGTCTCTCCCCCCCGACCGTCTCTCCCCCCGACCGTCTCTCCCCCCCGACCGTCTCTCCCCCCGACCGTCTCTCCCCCCCGACCGTCTCTCCCCCCCGACCGTCTCTCCCCCCCGCGACCGTCTCTCCCCCCCCGACCGTCTCTCCCCCCCGACCGTCTCTCCCCCCCGACCGTCTCTCCCCCCGACCGTCTCTCCCCCCCGACCGTCTCTCCCCCCCGACCGTCTCTCCCCCCCGACCGTCTCTCCCCCCCGACCGTCTCTCCCCCCCGACCGTCTCTCCCCCCCGACCGTCTCTCCCCCCGACCGTCTCTCCCCCCCGACCGTCTCTCCCCCCGACCGTCTCTCCCCCCGACCGTCTCTCCCCCCGACCGTCTCTCCCCCCGACCGTCTCTCCCCCCCGACCGTCTCTCCCCCCCGACCGTCTCTCCCCCCGACCGTCTCTCCCCCCCGACCGTCTCTCCCCCCGACCGTCTCTCCCCCCCGACCGTCTCTCCCCCCCGACCGTCTCTCCCCCCGACCGTCTCTCCCCCCCCGACCGTCTCTCCCCCCCGACCGTCTCTCTCCCCCCCGACCGTCTCTCTCCCCCCCGACCGTCTCTCTCCCCCCCGACCGTCTCTCTCCCCCCCGACCGTCTCTCTCCCCCCGACCGTCTCTCTCCCCCCCGACCGTCTCTCTCCCCCCCGACCGTCTCTCTCCCCCCCGACCGTCTCTCTCCCCCCCGACCGTCTCTCTCCCCCCCGACCGTCTCTCTCCCCCCCGACCGTCTCTCTCCCCCCCGACCGTCTCTCTCCCCCCCGACCGTCTCTCTCCCCCCCGACCGTCTCTCTCCCCCCCGACCGTCTCTCTCCCCCCCGACCGTCTCTCTCCCCCCCGACCGTCTCTCTCCCCCCCGACCGTCTCTCTCCCCCCCGACCGTCTCTCTCCCCCCCCGACCGTCTCTCTCCCCCCCGACCGTCTCTCTCCCCCCCGACCGTCTCTCTCCCCCCCGACCGTCTCTCTCCCCCCCGACCGTCTCTCTCCCCCCCCGACCGTCTCTCTCCCCCCCGACCGTCTCTCTCCCCCCCGACCGTCTCTCCCCCCCGACCGTCTCTCCCCCCCGACCGTCTCTCCCCCCCGACCGTCTCTCCCCCCCGACCGTCTCTCCCCCCGACCGTCTCTCCCCCCGACCGTCTCTCCCCCCGACCGTCTCTCCCCCCGACCGTCTCTCTCCCCCCCGACCGTCTCTCTCCCCCCCGACCGTCTCTCTCCCCCCCGACCGTCTCTCTCCACCCCGACCGTCTCTCTCCACCCCGACCGTCTCTCTCCCCCCCGACCGTCTCTCTCCCCCCCGACCGTCTCTCTCCCCCCCGACCGTCTCTCTCCCCCCCGACCGTCTCTCTCCCCCCCGACCGTCTCTCTCCCCCCCGACCGTCTCTCTCCCCCCCGACCGTCTCTCTCCCCCCCGACCGTCTCTCTCCCCCCCGACCGTCTCTCTCCCCCCCGACCGTCTCTCTCCCCCCCGACCGTCTCTCTCCCCCCCGACCGTCTCTCTCCCCCCCGACCGTCTCTCTCCCCCCCCCGACCGTCTCTCTCCCCCCCGACCGTCTCTCTCCCCCCCGACCGTCTCTCTCCCCCCCGACCGTCTCTCTCCCCCCCGACCGTCTCTCTCCCCCCCGACCGTCTCTCTCCCCCCCGACCGTCTCTCTCCCCCCCGACCGTCTCTCTCCCCCCCGACCGTCTCTCTCCCCCCCGACCGTCTCTCTCCCCCCCGACCGTCTCTCTCCCCCCGACCGTCTCTCTCCCCCCGACCGTCTCTCTCCCCCCGACCGTCTCTCTCCCCCCGACCGTCTCTCCCCCCGACCGTCTCTCCCCCGACCGTCTCTCCCCCCGACCGTCTCTCCCCCCGACCGTCTCTCCCCCCGACCGTCTCTCCCCCCGACCGTCTCTCCCCCCGACCGTCTCTCCCCCCGACCGTCTCTCCCCCCGACCGTCTCTCCCCCCGACCGTCTCTCCCCCCGACCGTCTCTCCCCCCGACCGTCTCTCCCCCCGACCGTCTCTCCCCCCGACCGTCTCCCACCCCCTGACCGTCTCCCCCCCCCGACCGTCTCTCCCCCCCCCGACCGTCTCTCCCCCCCCCGACCGTCTCTCCCCCCCCCGACCGTCTCTCCCCCCCCCGACCGTCTCTCCCCCCCCGACCGTCTCCCCCTCCCGACCGTCTCTCCCCCCCGACCGTCTCTCCCCCCCGACCGTCTCTCCCCCCCGACCGTCTCTCTCCCCCCCGACCGTCTCTCTCCCCCCCGACCGTCTCTCTCCCCCCGACCGTCTCTCTCCCCCCCGACCGTCTCTCTCCCCCCCGACCGTCTCTCTCCCCCCCGACCGTCTCTCCCCCCCGACCGTCTCTCCCCCCGACCGTCTCTCCCCCCCGACCGTCTCTCTCCCCCCGACCGTCTCTCTCCCCCCCGACCGTCTCTCTCCCCCCCGACCGTCTCTCTCCCCCCCGACCGTCTCTCTCCCCCCCGACCGTCTCTCTCCCCCCCGACCGTCTCTCTCCCCCCCGACCGTCTCTCTCCCCCCCCGACCGTCTCTCTCCCCCCCGACCGTCTCTCTCCCCCCCGACCGTCTCTCTCCCCCCGACCGTCTCTCTCCCCCCCGACCGTCTCTCTCCCCCCCCGACCGTCTCTCTCCCCCCCGACCGTCTCTCTCCCCCCGACCGTCTCTCTCCCCCCCGACCGTCTCTCTCCCCCCCGACCGTCTCTCTCCCCCCCGACCGTCTCTCTCCCCCCCGACCGTCTCTCTCCCCCCCGACCGTCTCTCTCCCCCCCGACCGTCTCTCTCCCCCCCGACCGTCTCTCTCCCCCCGACCGTCTCTCTCCCCCCGACCGTCTCTCTCCCCCCCGACCGTCTCTCTCCCCCCCGACCGTCTCTCTCCCCCCGACCGTCTCTCTCCCCCCCGACCGTCTCTCTCCCCCCCCGACCGTCTCTCTCCCCCCCGACCGTCTCTCTCCGCCCCGACCGTCTCTCTCCCCCCCGACCGTCTCTCTCCCCCCCGACCGTCTCTCTCCCCCCCGACCGTCTCTCTCCCCCCCGACCGTCTCTCTCCCCCCCGACCGTCTCTCTCCCCCC
Source organism: Rhinoraja longicauda (assembly GCF_053455715.1). Lineage (NCBI taxonomy): Eukaryota > Metazoa > Chordata > Chondrichthyes > Rajiformes > Arhynchobatidae > Rhinoraja > Rhinoraja longicauda. Next base: position 4,826 of record NW_027602406.1, read on the forward strand.
CCGACCGTCTCTCTCCCCCCCGACCGTCTCTCTCCCCCCCGACCGTCTCTCTCCCCCCCGACCGTCTCTCTCCCCCCCGACCGTCTCTCTCCCCCCCGACCGTCTCTCTCCCCCCCGACCGTCTCTCTCCCCCCCCGACCGTCTCTCTCCCCCCCGACCGTCTCTCTCCCCCCCGACCGTCTCTCTCCCCCCCGACCGTCTCTCTCCCCCCCGACCGTCTCTCTCCCCCCCGACCGTCTCTCTCCCCCCCGACCGTCTCTCTCCCCCCCGACCGTCTCTCTCCCCCCCGACCGTCTCTCTCCCCCCCGACCGTCTCTCTCCCCCCCGACCGTCTCTCTCCCCCCCGACCGTCTCTCTCCCCCCCGACCGTCTCTCTCCCCCCCCCCCCCGACCGTCTCTCTCCCCCCCGACCGTCTCTCTCCCCCCGACCGTCTCTCTCCCCCCGACCGTCTCTCCCCCCGACCGTCTCTCCCCCCGACCGTCTCTCCCCCCGACCGTCTCTCCCCCCGACCGTCTCTCCCCCCGACCGTCTCTCCCCCCGACCGTCTCTCCCCCCGACCGTCTCTCCCCCCGACCGTCTCTCCCCCGACCGTCTCCCCACCCCCGACCGTCTCCCCCCCCCGACCGTCTCTCCCCCCCCGACCGTCTCTCCCCCCCGACCGTCTCTCCCCCCCCCGACCGTCTCTCCCCCCCCGACCGTCTCTCCCCCCCCCGACCGTCTCTCCCCCCCCCGACCGTCTCTCCCCCCCGACCGTCTCTCCCCCCCCGACCGTCTCTCCCCCCCGACCGTCTCTCCCCCCCCGACCGTCTCTCCCCCCCGACCGTCTCTCCCCCCCGACCGTCTCTCTCCCCCCCGACCGTCTCTCTCCCCCCCGACCGTCTCTCTCCCCCCGACCGTCTCTCCCCCCCGACCGTCTCTCCCCCCCGACCGTCTCTCCCCCCCGACCGTCTCTCTCCCCCCCGACCGTCTCTCTCCCCCCCGACCGTCTCTCTCCCCCCCGACCGTCTCTCTCCCCCCCGACCGTCTCTCCCCCCCGACCGTCTCTCCCCCCCGACCGTCTCTCCCCCCCGACCGTCTCTCCCCCCGACCGTCTCTCCCCCCCGACCGTCTCTCTCCCCCCCGACCGTCTCTCTCCCCCCCGACCGTCTCTCTCCCCCCCGACCGTCTCTCTCCCCCCCGACCGTCTCTCTCCCCCCCGACCGTCTCTCTCCCCCCCGACCGTCTCTCTCCCCCCCGACCGTCTCTCTCCCCCCGACCGTCTCTCCCCCCCGACCGTCTCTCTCCCCCCCGACCGTCTCTCTCCCCCCCGACCGTCTCTCTCCGCCCCGACCGTCTCTCTCCCCCCCGACCGTCTCTCTCCCCCCCGACCGTCTCTCTCCCCCCCGACCGTCTCTCTCCCCCCCGACCGTCTCTCTCCCCCCCGACCGTCTCTCTCCCCCCCGACCGTCTCTCTCCCCCCCGACCGTCTCTCTCCCCCCCGACCGTCTCTCTCCCCCCCGACCGTCTCTCTCCCCCCGACCGTCTCTCCCCCCCCGACCGTCTCTCTCCCCGACCGTCTCTCTCCCCGACCGTCTCTCCCCCCCGACCGTCTCTCTCCCCGACCGTCTCTCTCCCCGACCGTCTCTCTCCCCGACCGTCTCTCTCCCCGACCGTCTCTCTCCCCGACCGTCTCCCCCGACCGTCTCTCCCCCCCCGACCGTCTCTCCCCCCCGACCGTCTCTCCCCCCCGACCGTCTCTCCCCCCCGACCGTCTCTCCCCCCCGACCGTCTCTCCCCCCGACCGTCTCTCCCCCCCCGACCGTCTCTCCCCCCCCGACCGTCTCCCCCCCGACCGTCTCCCCCCCCGACCGTCTCTCCCCCCGACCGTCTCTCCCCCCGACCGTCTCTCTCCCCCCGACCGTCTCTCCCCCCGACCGTCTCTCTTCCCCGACCGTCTCTCTCCCCCCGACCGTCTCTCTCCCCGACCGTCTCTCTCCCCTCGACCGTCTCTCTCCCCCCACCCGTCTCTCTCCCCGCCCGTCTCTCCCCCCGACCGTCTCTCCCCCCCGACCGTCTCTCTCCCCCCCCGACCGTCTCTCTCCCCCCCGACCGTCTCTCCCCCCCCCGACCGTCTCTCTCCCCCCCGACCGTCTCTCTCCCCCCCGACCGTCTCTCTCCCCCCCCGCGACCGTCTCTCTCCCCCCCCGACCGTCTCTCTCCCCCCCGACCGTCTCTCTCCCCCCCGACCGTCTCTCTCCCCCCCCCGACCGTCTCTCTCCCCCCCCGACCGTCTCTCTCCCCCCCCGACCGTCTCTCTCCCCCCACCCGTCTCTCCCCCCAACCGTCTCTCTCCCCCCACCCGTCTCTCCCCCGACCGTCTCTCTCCCCCCGCCCGTCTCTCTCCAACCTGATGATCTTTCTCCCCCCACCCCCAGGCTGAGCGGGAGGATGTCGAGCGGCGGAGACGGAGGAGGGAGAAGAACAAGGTGGCGGCGGCGCGGTGTCGGAACAAGAAACGCGAGCGGACAGAGTTCCTGCAGAAGGTGAGGAGCAGGGAACACCCCCCCCATCCCCGGCTGCCCCCCCCCCTCCCCCTCACCACCCCCTCCCCACCCCCCTCCCACCCCCCCCCCCTGTCCCCGGCTGCCCCCCCCACCTCCATGCCACCGGCCGCCCTGGGTGGGGTGTGTGGGTGGGGTGGGGTGAGGTGGGTTATGTGGGTTGGGTGGGGTGGGTTGGGTGGGGGGGTTTGGGGGGGGTTGGGGTGGGTTGGGTGGGGGGGGTTGGGGTGGGTTGGGTGGGGGGGGTTTGGGGTGGGTTGGGTGGGGGGGGTTTGGGGTGGGGTGGGTTGAGTGGGGGGGGGTTGGGGTGGGGTGGTTGGGGTGGGGTGGGTGGTTGGGGTGGGGTGGGGTGGGTGGGGTGGGGTGGGTGGGGTGGTGTGGGTTGGGGTGGTGTGGGGTGGGTTGGGGTGGGTTGGGGTGGGGGGTTTGGGTGGGGTGGGTGGGGTTGGGGTGTGTGGTGTGGGGTGGTGTGGGTTGGGGTGGTGGGGGGTTGGGTTGGGGTGGGCTGGGTGTCATTGCCCCCCACACTCACCCCCTCCCCCCGGCAGGAGTCTGAGCGTCTGGAGCTGATGAACGGGGAGCTGAAGTTGCAGATCGCTGCACTGAAGCGGGAACGGCGAGAACTGACCGCCCTCCTCAACCGGCACCGGCCCACCTGCATCGTCCGCACCGACAGCGTCCGCAGCCCGGGGCCCACAGTGACCGCAGCCCGGGGCCCACAGTGACCGGGGCCCACAGTGACTGCAGCCCGGGGCCCACAGTGACCGCAGCCCGGGGCCCACAGTGACCGGGGCCCGGCCCACAGTGACCGGGGCCCACAGTGACCGGGGGCCCACAGTGACCGGGGCCCACAGTGACCGGGGCCCACAGTGACCGGGGCCCACAGTGACCACAGCCGGGGCCCACAGTGACCGCAGCCCGGGGCCCACAGTGACCGCAGCCCGGGGCCCACAGTGACCAGGGCCCGGGGCCCACAGTGACCGGGGCCTGGGGCCCACAGTGACCGCAGCCCGGGGCCCACAGTGACCGGGGCCCGGGGCCCACAGTGACCGGGGCGCGGGGCCCCACAGTGACCGGGGGCCCGGGGCCCACAGTGACCGCAGCCCGGGGCCCACAGTGACCGGGGCCCACAGTGACCGGGGCCCACAGTGACCGCAGCCCGGGGCCCACAGTGACCGCAGCCCGGGGCCCACAGTGACCGGGGCCCACAGTGACCGCAGCCCGGGGCCCACAGTGACCGCAGCCCGGGGCCCACAGTGACCGGGGCCCACAGTGACCGGGGCCCACAGTGACCGGGGCCCACAGTGACCGGGGGCCCACAGTGACCGGGGCCCACAGTGGACCGGGGCCCACAGTGACCGGGGCCCACAGTGACCGGGGCCCACAGTGACCGGGGCGCCCACAGTGACCGGGGCCCACAGTGACCGGAGGGCCCACAGTGACCGGGGCCCACAGTGACCGGGGCCCAGGGGCCCACAGTGACCGCAGCCCGGGGGCCCACAGTGACCAGGGCCCGGGGCCCACAGTGACCGCAGCCCGGGGCCCACAGTGACCGGGGCCCACAGTGACCGGGGCCCGGGGCCCACAGTGACCGCAGCCCGGGGCCCACAGTGACCGGGGCCCACAGTGACCGCAGCCCGGGGCCCACAGTGACGGCAGCCCGGGGCCCACAGTGACCAGGGCCCGGGGCCCACAGTGACCGGGGCCCGGGGCCCCACAGTGACCGCGGCCGCGGGCCCACAGTGACCGCAGCCCGGGGCCCCACAGTGACCGGGGCCCACAGTGACCGGGGCCCGGGGCCCACAGTGACCGGGGCCCGGGGCCCACAGTGACCGCAGCCCGGGGCCCACAGTGACCGGGGCCCACAGTGACCGCAGCCCGGGGCCCACAGTGACCGCAGCCCGGGGCCCACAGTGACCACAGCGCCGGGGCCCACAGTGACCGGGGCCCACAGTGACCACAGCCCGGGGCCCACAGTGACCGGGGCCCACAGTGACTGGGGCCCACAGTGACCGGGGCCCACAGTGACCGGGGCCCACAGTGACCGGGGCCCACAGTGACCGGGGCCCACAGTGACCGGGGCCCACAGTGACCGGGGCCCACAGTGACCGGGGCCCACAGTGACCGGGGCCCACAGTGACCGGGGCCCACAGTGACCGGGGCCCACAGTGACCGGGGCCCACAGTGACCGGGGGCCCACAGTGACCGGGGCCCACAGTGACCGGCGGCCCACAGTGACCGGGGCCCACAGTGACCGGGGCCCACAGTGACCGGGGCCCGGGGCCCACAGTGACCGGGGCCCGGGGCCCACAGTGACCGCAGCCCGGGGCCGGAGCCCAACAGGCACCGGCCCACCTGCATCGTTCGCAACAACAGCGTCCGCAGCCCTGGGGCCGCAGTGACCGGGGCCCAAAGTGACCACAGCCTTGGGCCGAGCCCGACAGTGACCAGTGCCCACAGTGACAGCTGCCTGGGGCCAGAGACTGACTGTGACCGGTCGATGGCCCCCTCCCCTGGGATTGGTCAATAGCCCCAACCCAACCCACAGAAACAGACTGGACTAAAGACTCAGGCCGGGGGCCCCTTCCAGTGCTGGCCGCTGGTCAACCCCCCCCCCATAGAGCTCGGCTGCGGCTCAGGACTGGACTGCCCACAGGACATGAAGCCGGGCTTAATGGTGGCACCTCCGACCCGCCCAGAGCGACTGTTCCCCTGGTGGAGCTGTGAATTACGCTGGTCCGTCAGTGGAGCTGGGAAGCGACGTGGTCCCTCGGTGGAGCTGGGGAGCGACGTGGTCCCTCGGTGGAGTTGGGGAGTGATGTGGTCCCTCGGTGGAGCTGGGTAGCGACATGGTCCATCAGTGGAGCTGATGAGCGACGTGGTCCCTCGGTGGAGCTGGGGAGCAACATGGTCCATCAGTGGAGCTGATGAGCGACGTGGTCCCTCGGCGGAGCTGGGGAGCGACGTGGTCCATCGGTGGAGCTGATGAGCGACGTGGTCCCTCGGTGGAGCTGGGGAGCAACATGGTCCATCGGTGGAGCTGATGAGCGACGTGGTCCCTCGGCGGAGCTGGGGAGCGACGTGGTCCATCGGTGGAGCTGGGGAGCGACGTGGTCTCCTGGTGAGAGGCTCTGATCTCCTGGTGGAGCCATGGAGCCCTGGTCCCCAGCTGTCTGGCGCTGGAGCCACAGCTGCACCAGATGTTTGAGCATCTGCCTCCACGTGTGTGTCAGCCCACCAGCTGCTGCAACATCTGCATGGATCGCTGACTTTAACCCCTTCACCCCCAGTGACACTGGCACTGGGCGGGGCAGTGCCCATCCTCTGGCCCGTCTGCCCGCTCCTCCGTCCCAGGACCTGCCACCAGAAGGCTTGCTCGCTGAATCTTCTGGTGAGAGGGGGGCGGCAGAGGGGGGTTATGACGAGGTGCCCAGAGTCTGCAGAGGGATGTGGACCAAGGGAACATCTGGCCAAACATCTGGCAAATGGAATCTATATACTAAAACTCTTGTTTGTTTGTTTGTTTGTTACAGCCAAATCAGTACACGATCATGTTGGGGGGGGGGGGGGGGGGGGGGGAGATTTAATAGGAACCTGAGGGGCAACTTTTTTCCACGAGGGGTGATAGGTGTATGGAACAATCTGCCAGACGAGGTAGTTGAGGCAGGAACTATCACAACGGTTAAAAAAACATTTGCACAGGTACATGGATAGGACAGGTTTAGAGGGGTATGGGCCAAGTGCAGGCAGGTGGGACCAGTGTAGAAGGGGCATGTTGGCCGGTGTGGGAAAGTTGGGCTGAAGGGTCTGTTTCCATGCTGTACAACAACCTCCGTTGGCAGCATGTTCCATAAACCCCCCTGCACTCTGAATGAAAAACTTACTGTCCCACCTTAAACCCTGTTCTTGATTCCCTTACCCAAGGTAAAAGATTGTATGTATTTACCCGATCTATTCCCTCATGATCTTATACACCTCTATAAGATCACCCCTCAGCCTCTTCACTCTGGCCACTGCCCACAGTGGTGGACTCCTCACTCTGGCCACTGACTGCCCAGTGCTGCGTTCTTGGCTCCCACTGAACTCCGAGACTCCTCGGTCCTGCAGTCCTCCAGTGTGCGAGATGTCCAGAGAAGCCGCTAACCGCCAGTGTGCAATGACACTGAGGGAACGAGAGATGAGCTGGAGCCCTGACTGAGATGTGAAGCATCGTGAGACAAGCGACATTCCAGGTGTCAGGACGCTGGCTAATGTTGTGACTGGTTAAGAAGGGCTGCAGGGAAATGCCTGGAAACTATAGACCAGTGAGCCCAACATCTGTGCTACGCTCGTTACTGGAGAGAATGCCGAGGGGTCGGATATGTGTGCATTTGGATAGACCGGCGGATCAGGGATAGTCAGTATTGATGTGTACGTGGACGATTGTGTCCCAGATGTGATTGAGCTTTGAACAAGAGGATGATGGGGCAGGGGTTTAGACCTAGTCTTCAACAATGCCTTTGACAAGGTTGTGCATGGTCGGCTGCTCTGGAGGGTTAGATCGCATGGGATCCAGGGAGATACAGAATGGGTTCCGTTAGAAGCAGAGGGTGATTGATGGTGGAAGGTTGTTTTTCGGACTGGAGGCCAGTGAGGAGAGGTGAGCCTCCGGGATGGGAGCTGGGCCCGTTGTTGGTGTTTCATATCTACAATTAGGATGAGCATGTACAAGGCTTGATTAGAAAGTTTGCAGATGACATCCAAGTACGTAGTAGAGATAGTGAAGTCATGTGTCACATTGCGAAGTTGGTTGTCAAAAATGACACCAGGATTCTGATCAGCTGGACAAGAGGCTGGGGAGTGGTGAATGGAGTTTGATGCGGGTAAGAGTAAGGAATACATTTTGGGAAGTCAGACTTTGCCGTGAATGGCAGGGCCCTGGTGGGGAGTGTGGCAGAGCAGAGTGCTCTGGGACTGCTGGCACACATTCCCTGCAAGTGGTGTCACAAGTAGAGGGTGGTGAAGGGGATTATTGGCAGGCTGGCCTCGATCAGTTAGGGTTTTAAATACAGTCGTTGGGAAGTCACGTTCCAGTTAGTTGTACAGGACATTAGTGAAGCCACACTTGGAGTATTGTGTTCTGTTTTGGTCACCCTGGTCTAGGAGGTATTGTTAAGCTGGAAAGTGTGTAGAGATTTACGAGGATGTAGCCAGGACTTCAGAGGTTGAGCTACAGGGTGCAGTGGGCAGGCTGGGACTTTATTCCAGGGGGTGCAGGAGGCTGTGGGGTGACCTATAAGATCATGTTGTGCCTGATATCATAGGGCAAATGCACAGACATGTAGGGTGATGCACAGAGACTCTTCCCAGGGCAGTGCTATCAATAACCAGAGAACGTGGGTTTACAGACAGAGGAATGTGAGGTTATCCACTTTGGCGGCAAGAACAGGAAAGCAGAGTATTACCTGAATGGTGACCGATTGGGAGAAGGGGAGATGCAACGTGACCTGGGTGTCATGGTGCACCAGTCATTGAAAGCAAGCATGCAGGTGCAGCAGGCAGTGAAGAAAGCGAATGGTATGTTGGCATTCATAGCAAGAGGATTTGAGTTTAGGAGCAGGGAGGTTCTGCTGCAGTTGTACAGGGCCTTGGTGAGACCGCACCTGGAGTATTGTGTGCAGTTTTGGTCTCCTAACCTGAGGAAAGACGTTCTTGCCTTAGAGGGAGTACAGAGAAGGTTCACCAGATTAATTCCTGGGATGGCGGGACTTGCATATGAGGAAAGACTGGATAGACTGGGCTTGTACTCGCTGGAATTTAGAAGACTGAGGGGGGATCTTATAGAAACATATAAAATTCTTAAGGGGTTGGAGAGGCTAGATGCGGGAAGATTGTTCCCGATGTTGGGGGAGTCCAGAACCAGGGGTCACAGCTTAAGGATAAGGGGGAAGTCTTTTAGGACCGAGATGAGAAAACATTTCTTCACACAGAGAGTGGTGAGTCTGTGGAATTCTCTGCCACAGAAGGTAGTTGAGGCCAGTTCATTGGCTATATTTAAGAGGGAGTTAGATGTGGCCCTTTTTGCTAAAGGGATCAGGGGGTATGGAGAGAAGGCAGGTACAGGCTACTGAGCTGGATGATCAGCCATGATCATATTGAAAGGCGGTGCAGGCTCGAAGGGCCGAATGGCCTACTCCTGCACCTATTTTCTATGTTTCTATGTTTCTATGAACAAGATTCGATAGGAACCCGAGTGGAAACCTTTTCACGCAATGGGTGGTGGGCGTATGGAACGAGCTGCCAGAGGCAGTTGAAACAGGTACTGCACAACATTTACAATACTTGGACAGGTACATGGATAGGAAAGATTTAGAGGGATGTGGGGCAAACGCGGGCATGTGCGACTAATGTAGAAGGGGCAGCTTGGTTGGCATGGATGGGTTGGGCCGAAGGGCCTGTTGAATGACTGTGTGATCATTCTTCAGAGTGAAGGAGCAATGGATCGGTGATGTTTCGAGTCAGGACTCTTTTTCTGACTCAGGATTCTGGGGCATCTTGATCAGCAGGGGTGAGTTGGGCCGAAGGGCCTGTTTCCGTGCTGTGTGACTATATAACCTGGCTCCCTCCCTTCTCTCCCTTGAGCTCCCTCTATCAACGTGGTGCCCAGCAGTGGCATCGAGGTGCCTCCAGTTGGCGCTCAAGGCACGAAGCCCCGAGCCCGTGCTGGCCACAGCGGTTTCACTATCTGTTATTGTCACTTGCACTGGGATGTGGTGAAAATCTGCTTCGTGTTACCCAGTCAGGTTATAACTTGCATCAGTGCAATATGTGTCAATGGTGTCAGGTTAGGTAAGGGGGAAGCGCAAAGAGACCAGGTACACCAGTACACCAGTCACTGAAGGTAAGCGTGCAGGTACAGCAGGTACACCAGTCACTGAAGGTAAGCGTGCAGGTACATCAGTACATCAGTCACTGAAGGTAAGCATGCAGGTACAGCAGGCAATGAAGAAAGCCAATGGCATGTTGGCCTTCATAACGAGAGGATTTGAGTACAGGAGCAAAGAGGTCCTTCTGCAGTTGTACAGGGCCCTGGTGAGACCGCACCTGAAGTATTGTGTGCAGATTTGATCTCCTAATTTGAGGAAGGATGTCCTTGCTATTGAGGCAGTGCAGCGTAGGTTCACCAGGTTAATCCCCGGGATGGCGGGACTGTCATATGAGGAAAGTGAAAAGACTGGGCTTGTATTCACTGGAGTTTAGAAGGATGAGAGGGGATTTATAGAGACGCATAAAATTATGAAAGGACTGGACAAGCTCGATTCAGGAAAAATGTTCCCAATGTTGGGGGAGTCCAGAACCAGGGGCCACAGTCTAAGAATAAAGGGGAGGTCATTTAAAACTGAGGTGAAAAAAAACTTTTCCACCCAGAGAGTTGTGAATTTGTGGAATTCTCTGCCACAGAGAGCAGTGGAAGCCACTGGATGAATTTGAAGGAGAGTTAGATAGAGGTCTAGGGGCTAGTGGAATCAAGGGATATGGGGAGAAGGCAGGCACGGGTTACTGATTGTGAACGATCAGCCATGATCACAATGAATGGCGGTGCTGTCTCGAAGGGCCAAATGGCCTCCTCCTGCACCTACTTTCTATGTTTCTAATTGGCAGTGCAAGAGGGAAAGTAACGAGTGCAGAATATTGTTTTACAGCTACAGAGAAAGTGCGGATTAAAAAGTGCAAGGGCTGCAACGAGGTAGATGGGGAGATGAGGAATATATTGTTCGTCTGTGGGTTTGTGCACGGGCAATCCTGCCTCACAAACCTGGTGGATTTTAAAGAGGTGACCATGAAGATTACTCATTGGCAAAGGCAGTGATCGTTATTGATCCGGACTTCAGCTCGACCTTTGACAAAGGCCCACAAGGCAGACTGGTCTGGAGTGTTAGAACATGGAACCCAGGAGAGCAATGAGATCAAGCATAACGTGGATGTATTCTATGTAGGTTCGATGGTCAAACAATAGACAATAGACAATAGGTGCAGGAGTAGCCTATTCGGCCCTTCGAGCCAGCACCGCCATTCAATCTGATCATTCTCAATCAGTACCCCGTTCCTGCCTTCTCCCCATACCCCCTGACTCCGCTATCCTTAAGAGCTCTATCTAGCTCTCTCTTGAATGTATTCAGAGAATTGGCCTCCACTGCCCTCTGAGGCAGAGAATTCCACAGATTCACAACTATCTGACTAAAAAAGTTTTTCCTCATCTCTGTTCTAAATGGCCTACCCCTTATTCTTAAACTGTGGCCCCTTGTTCTGGACTCCTCCAACATTGGGAACATGTTTCCTGCCTCTAACATGTCCAACCCCTTAATAATCTTATATGTTTCGATAAGATCCCCTCTCATCCTTCTAAATTCCAGTGTATACAAACCTAGTCGCTCCAGTCTTTCAACATATGACAGTCCCGCCATTCCGGGAATTAACCTAGTGAACCTACACTGCACGCCCTCAGGAGAGAAGGAATGGGTGACAATTGTCTATTGTCTATTGTTTCTGGTCCTATCTCTTCTTGTGACTAAAGCCACCATTCTGGACAACATGCTGGTAAATCTCTGCTCTGCCATCTGGTGTTGCCACAACCTTTCTCAGTGTGGTGACCAGAACCCTACATGAGATTCCAAATCTATTCATAGGTCAAGACACGTAATACAGGTCGGCACAGACACAGAGTGCTGGAGTAACTCAGCGGGTCAGGCAGCATCTGTGGAGAACATGGATAGGTGACGTTTCACAGAGTGCTGGTGTAACTCAGCGGGTCAGGCAGCATCTCGGCAGAGAAGGAATGGGTGACGTTACGGGTCGAGACCCTTCTTCACACTGAGAGTCAGGGGAGAGGGAGACATAGAGATAAGGAAGTGTAAGGTGTGAGAGCGAGACATCAAAGGGGATGCATCTCAAGGAAAATTAAAAATAGATCATTTTGTTAGTGAGAAGGTGATAACAAAAACAGATAAAATGTCATCAGGGACAGTCAGACTGGTCAGAGAACTGGGAAGGGGGAGGGATGAAGAGAGGGAAAGCAAGGGTTACTTAAAGTCAATATTCATACCGATGGCCAAGCAAAATATGGGGTGCTGTTCCTTATCTCTGTGTCTCCCTCTCCCCTGACTTTCAGTCTGAAGAAGGGCCTCGACCAGAAACGTCACCCATTCCTTCTCTCCGGAGATGCCGCCTGTCCCGCTGAGTTACTCCAGCACTTTGTGTCTATCTCCGGTGTAAAGCAGCATCTGCAGTTCCTTCCTACACGGTTGGGATGGTTTGTGACAACTTTATAATATTGGTTAGGTCACAGTTCTGGTCACTGCACCACGGGAAGGATGTGGGAGAATTGGAGACGGAGCAGAGGGGCGTCACAGGGATGGGGGGGGGGGGGGGGGAGGGGATGGGGGGGCGGGGGTGATGGGGGGGGGCGGGGTGGTGATGGGGAGGTGATGGGGGAGCGGGGTGGTGATGGGGGGGGCGGGGTGATGGGGGATGTACCGGGGCAGCAGGGACGGGGAACATTCGTCACTTACCCGTCTACACGCGGCCCGTCCACCGTCTATCCGGGACGCCCCTCCCTGGGCTGATGAATCTCCGCCCCCCCCCCCTCACCCCCTCCCCCCCCCCTCACCCCCTCCCCCCCCCACACACACCCCCCCTCCCACATACACACTCTCCCCCCTCCCACATACACACCCCCCCCACATACACACACCCCCAACACACGCAGACCCCTTCCCCCCAAGCCTAACACCCAGCCCCCCATTGACACCACCCACCCACACTGACCCCCCCACCCACACTGACCCCCCCACCCACACAGACCCCACCCCACCAACATTGACCCCCCCACCCACCCTGGGAGAGAGCGCCAGAGCTGCGGCCTGAACCAAGCGCCGGCTCCGCCCAGAGTGAAGTTTCAAAATAACAGCTGCGCTGCAAAGTGTTGAATATCGGAGCGAGGGACCGGGTGTCGGGAACTTCACCCCGTGTCTGACCCCGCGGACAGTGCGTGTATGAGTGTGTGGGGTGTGTGTGTGGAGTGTGTGTGGGGTGAGTGTGAGAGAGAGTGTGTGTGAGGTGAGTGTGTGTGTGGGGGGTGTGTGTGTGTGTGGGGGGGGGGGGTTGTTTGTGGTGTGTGTGTGGGGGGAGTGTGTGTGGGGTGTGTGTGAGTGTGTGGGGGGGGGGTTGTGTGTGAGTGTGGGGTGTGTGGGGGTGTGTGAGTGTGTGGGGTGTGAGTGTGTGTGGGGGGGGGGTGGGGTTTGAGTGTGGGGGTGTGTGAGTGTGGGGGGTGTGTGTGTGAGTGTGTGTGTGGGGGGTGTGAGTGTGTGGGGTGTGAGCCGGTGCAGGGTCTGGTCTCGGGGCCGGGCCTTTCCCGGATCTCCAGCGCTGTCTCCCCCGCCCCCGCGCCGGGGTTTACGCCGGGCTTTACCGTTCTGTTCCCAGACGCGGCTGACACGGTTTCCGCCGCAACCACGTGGATTCCCGCCGGGCCGGGCTGTTCCGGGCCGGGCCAGGCTTTACCAGAAGCGCCGGTCGCCTCTCTGGCCGTGAGATGAGGACTGGCGGGGAGAGGGCAGGGCGGCTCCGGCAGCGATGGCCCACGACTCGGACAGCAGCGACCCCGGTTACAGCGGACACCGGCCAGCAGCGGACACACAGGTAGCGCCCCGGGGCAACCTGGTACAAAACCCGGGTCAACAAACCCAGACACTGGGCAACCCGACCCACACCCGGGCCAACCCGACCAAGACCCGGGGCAGCCCGACCCAGACCCGGGCCAACCCGGCCCACACCCGGGACAACCCGACCCACATCCGGGACAACCCGACCCACACCCGGGCCAACCCGACCAAGACCCGGGGCAACCCGACCCACACCCGGGACAACCCGACCCACACCCGGGCCAACCCGACCAAGACTCGGGGCAACCCGGCCCACACCCGGGACAACCCGACCCACACCCGGGCCAACCCGACCAAGACCCGGGGCAACCCGACCCAGACCCGGGCCAACCCGGCCCACACCCGGGACAACCCGACCCACATCCGGGACAACCCGACCCACACCCGGGCCAACACGACCAAGACCCGGGGCAACCCGACCCACACCTGGGACAACCCGACCCACACCCGGGCCAACCCGACCAAGACCCGGGGCAACCCGGCCCACACCCGGGACAACCCGACCCACACCCGGGCCAACCCGACCCACACCCGGGACAACCCGACCCACAGCCGGGCCAATCCGGTGCGGACCCGAGGCACACAGGTAGCGACCCGGGACAACCCGGTACAGCATCTGCAGTTATTTTCTTATACAACCCGGTACAGACCCAGCTGTCCTCCACACTACCCGCGCTGCCCGGTGATCCGCGGGCTGAGGTTTGCCAGGCGGTCACGGTGGCGCAGCGGTAGAGTTGCTGCTTTACAGCGAATGCAGCGCCGGAGACCCGGGTTCCATCCCCACTACGGGTACTGTCTGTACGGAGTTTGTACGTTCTCCCCGTGACCTGCGTGGGTTTTCTCCGGGATCTCCGGTTTCCTCCCACACTCCACAGACGTGCAGGTTTGTAGGTTAATTGGCTCGGGGTGAACTTCGTACATTGTCCCTGGTGAAGGATGGCGCTGGTGTTAAGGTCTTGGAACCAGGCTGATCTGGAAGGGTCCAGTGCAGTTGATCCAGCGCGGGTTTGCCAGGGCATGGAGGCAGGACCAGAGGGTGGCAGTGGAGGGGCGTGTGGATGGGCGCTGGGCCACTAGGGTGGGTGCTGGGGGTGGGCGCTGGGCCACTAGGGTGGGTGGTGGGTGATGGGGGTGGGCCACTAGGGTGGGTGGTGGGGTGGGTGGTGGGGGTGGGTGGTGGACCACTAGGGTGGGTGATGGGGGTGGGTGGTGGACCACTGGGGTGGGTGATGGGGGTGGGTGGTGGACCACTAGGGTGGGTGATGGGGGTGGGTGATGAGGGTTGGGTGGTGGACCACTAGGGTGGGGGTGGGTGCTGGGGGTGGGTGCTGAGGGTGGGTGGTGGGGGTGGGTGCTGAGGGTGGGTGGTGGGGGTGGGCGCTGGGCCACTAGGGTGGGTGGTGGGGGTGGGTGCTGAGGGTGGGTGGTGGGGGTGGGCGCTGGGCCACTAGGGTGGGTGGTGGGGGTGGGTGCTGGGGGTGGGCGTTGGGCCACTAGGGTGGGTGCAGAGCGAGGACATTCATCTGGCATTACAGCCGGATGGTGAGAGAGCGGGGCCGCGGGCTGAGGAACGGCAGGTGGTTTAATGTAGAGAGTGTGAGGGGTTGCGTGTGTTGGGGCCAACCCGGGCGGTTCCCTCTTTAACCCTGACATCTGTCTGAAGAAGGATCTCGACCCGAGACCTCAGCCATTCCTTCTCTCCAGAGACGCTGCCCGACCCGCTGAGTTACTCCAGCACTCTGGATCTATCTTCGATTTAAACCAGCATCTGTAGTTATTGTTCCCTCCGTCTCCCGAGCTGTGTGTGCACCCGTCCCGCCGCTCTGCCCATCTAACTCTGCCCGCCCCTCGCAGGGAAACTGTGAGCGGTCGAAGAAAATCATGCGAAAGGAGCGGAACCGGCTGGCGGCGCAGAGGAGCCGGCACAGACAGACCCAGAGAGTGGACACACTGCACCAGGTGAGTGGCCTGGGACTGACCACTGACCCCCACACACCAGGGGACTGACCACTGACCCCTGACCCCCCCCCCACACCAGGGCACTGACCCCCTGACCCCCACACACCAGGGGACTGACCACTGACCCCCACACACCAGGGGACTGACCACTGACCCCTGACCCCCCCCCCACACCAGGGGACTGACCACTGACCCCCTGACCCCCACACACCAGGGGACTGACCACTGACCCCCACACACCAGGGGACTGACCACTGACCCCTAACCCCCCCACACCAGGGGACTGACCACTGACCCCCTGACCCCCACACCAGGGGACTGACCACTGACCCCCTGACCCCCACACCAGGGTACTGACCCCCTGACCCCCACACCAGGGGACTGACCCCCACACCAGGGGACTGACCCCCTGACCCCCACACACCAGGGGACTGACCACTGACCCCCTGACCCCCACACACCAGGGTACTGACCCCCTGACCCCCACACCAGGGGACTGACCCCCTGACCCCCACACCAGGGGACTGACCCCCACACCAGGGGACTGACCACTGACCCCCCACACCAGGGGACTGACCACTGACCCCCTGACCCCCCACACCAGGGGACTGACCACTGATCCCCTGACCCCCCACACCAGGGGACTGACCACTGACCCCCCAGGTTAGGGTCTGGACTGACCACCAGGTGAGTAGCCTGGGACTGCCCCCCCCCCCCCGGGGCAGGGAGACGGGGCTGGGATGTGGCTCAGGGGCAGTGTGGGCGAGGGTCCATTTGTAGCCAAAGAGCTAGGGGGGGGGGCGGGGGTGAGTTGTCGGGCAGCTTCTGTGGGGCAGGGGCAAGGTGAGGGCATCGTGTTGACAATCTGCGTGTCGAGGGGTTGCTGGGCGCTCACGCCAGCGGTGAGTTGGCGGGGACATTGAAGTCGTGGAGCCCAAGGAAGCAACGTCCACCAGTTCCAGCAGAGACCTGGGCAAAGCAGGGGAGGGGCCTGGTGGGGCCGGGACCCCTTTGCACGGCCTCCCTCAGGGGAAGGGTTGGCTGTGGGGAAGTGGACACCGTGTCAGAGGCTGCCTCTGGAGACAGTGGTCACAGTGACAGGGCCGATGCTGGTGGACTTGGACTGACAACTCCAGGGTGAAAGTAGAAACAAGGAGCGACTTGGCCGCAGGGGCAAGTGGTCAGTTTGGAGAAGGTTGTGAGAATGGACCTGGCAGAATGTGGACGGAGGCTGGGCATTGATCCGTGGAAGGGGCTGCTCCAGCTGGGGGGAAAGATGCTGCTCGCTGGGGGGCCAAGGTGTCAGAGAATGCCTGACCCTCACCCCCGGCACACTCCTGCTTGCTCCTGATCCCAGCCGCTGCCGTCCCTCGCGACTCTGAGACAAGCGTTCAAGCGGCTTCTGGACATGGACTTCAACGAGTGAAGCGTCGACGTAAATGGGCTTAATGCAGGAAGTGGGATCAGTGTAGTTTAGCTGAGTTTATTGTCACGTGTACCGAGGTACAGTGAAAAGCGTCTATTGCCTGCGATCCAGTCGGTACCAACCGGCCTGACTGTCCAACAAACTGTGTTCTGTTGTCTGTACCTTTCCCTAACGAACAATGATACATCTTCCTTAAACTTTGTCCCCTTTGATTTCTCGTTTTCACACCTTACCCTTCCATAGCTCTGTGTTTCCCTCTCCCCTGACTCCCAGCGTCTAAGAAAATAACCGCAGATGCTAGTTTAGATCGAAGATAGACAGAGTGCTGGAGTAACTCAGCGGGTCAGGCAGCATCTCAGGAAAGAAGGAATGGGTGACGTTTCGGGTCGAGACCATTCTTCGGACTGCTGCCCTGACATCAGTCATGGAAACGTCACCTATCCATGTTCTCCACAGATGCTGCCTGACCCACTGAGTTACTCCAGCACTCTGTGAAACGTCACCTATCCATGTTCTCCACAGATGCTGCCTGACGCACTGAGTTACTCCAGCACTCTGTGTCTGCCCAGCATTTTGTCCATCTGTAGTTCCCTCTTACACAGTGAAAAGACAACGCTTGATTACAATTGAGCCATGGACTGTGCATAGATACACGAGGCCGGGAACTATCAGCCGGTGACCGTGTGTCGATGGGAGAGAAACTAAAGAGATTGTTGGGGATTTACGCGCGCTGGAAAAGTGTTGGAGTATTGTGTGTGTTCCGGCCACGCCGTTACAGGAGGGTGTGGAGACTTTACAGAGAGTGCAGTGGGATTGCCAGATCAATGCCTGCATTGGAGGGCATTCCCTACAGGTACAGGTTGGATAAACAGACTGTTTCTGTAGAATGTCGGAAGCTGAAGGGAGTCCCGGGAGACGAATATGAAATCATGAGAGGCGCAGAGCGGGTAGACAGTCGGAACCTTTTCCCAGCTCACAGATGTCGCAGACCAGAGGGGAGGGCAACGGTTAAAGGAGAGGTGTTGGGGTGCTTATTACACAGGAGGTAGTGGGTGCCTGGAGCACCCTGCCAGGGGGTAATGGAGGCTGATACGATTATGGCCTTTAAGACCTTTAACTAGACATGCAGATATGCTGTGAATGGGCGGATATGGATCACGTGCAGGCTGAGGTTAGTTTAATCCAGCATCACGTTGGGGAGAAGCGTGGGTGACAGGGCCGGTCCCTGCTCTGCGCTGTGCGGGGGTGGGCGATGGCCGGGTGCGGGGGTGGGCGATGGCGATGGCCGGGTGCGGGGGTGGGTGATGACTGGGTGCGGGGGTGGGTGATGGCCGGGTGCGGGCGGGGGTGGGTGATGGCCGGGTGCGGGGGTGGGCGATGGGTGATGGCCGGGTGCGGGGGTGGGTGATGGGTGATGGCCGGGTGCGGGGGTGGGCGATGGCCGGGTGCGGGGGTGGGTGATGGCCGGGTGCGGGGGTGGGTGATGGCCGGGTGCGGGGGTGGGCGATGGCCGGGTGCGGGGGTGGGTGATGGCCGGGTGCGGGGGTGGGTGATGGGTGATGGCCGGGTGCGGGGGTGGGCGATGGCCGGGTGCGGGGGTGGGCGATGGCCGGGTGCGGGGGTGGGTCATGGCCGGGTGCGGGGGTGGGGATGGCCGGGTGCGGGGGTGGGCGATGGCCGGGTGCGGGGGTGGGCGATGGCCGGGTGCGGGGGTGGGCGATGGCCGGGTGCGGGTGTGGGCGATGGCCGGGTGCGGGGGTGGGCGATGGCCGGGTGCGGGGGTGGGCGATGGCCGGGTGCGGGGGTGGGCGATGGCCGGGTGCGGGGGTGGGCGATGGCCGGGTGCGGGGGTGGGCGATGGCCGGGTGCGGGGGTGGGCGATGGCCGGGTGCGGGGGTGGGCGATGGCCGGGTGCGGGGGTGGGTGATGGGTGATGGCCGGGTGCGGGGGTGGGCGATGGCCGGGTGCGGGGGTGGGCGATGGCCGGTTGCGGGGGTGGGCGATGGCCGGGTGCGGGGGTGGGGGATGGCCGGGTGCGGGGGTGGGCGATGGCCGGGTGCGGGGGTGGGCGATGGCCGGGTGCGGGGGTGGGCGATGGCCGGGTGCGGGGGTGGGCGATGGCCGGGTGCGGGGGTGGGCGATGGCCGGGTGCGGGGGTGGGCGATGGCCGGGTGCGGGGGTGGGCGATGGCCGGGTGCGGGGGTGGGCGATGGCCGGGTGCGGGGGTGGGCGATGGCCGGGTGCGGGGGTGGGTGATGGCCGGGTGCGGGCGGGGGTGGGTGATGGCCGGGTGCGGGGGTGGGCGATGGGTGATGGCCGGGTGCGGGGGTGGGCGATGGGTGATGGCCGGGTGCGGGGGTGGGCGATGGGTGATGGCCGGGTGCGGGGGTGGGTGATGGGTGATGGCCGGGTGCGGTGGTGGGCGATGGCCGGGTGCGGGGGTGGGTGATGGCCGGGTGCGGGGGTGGGAGATGGCCGGGTGCGGGGGTGGGCGATGGCCGGGTGCGGGGGTGGGTGATGGCCGGGTGCGGGGGTGGGTGATGGGTGATGGCCGGGTGCGGGCGTGGGCGATGGCCGGGTGCGGGTGTGGGCGATGGCCGGGTGCGGGGGTGGGCGATGGCCGGGTGCGGGGGTGGGCGATGGCCGGGTGCGGGGGTGGGCGATGGCCGGGTGCGGGGGTGGGCGATGGCCGGGTGCGGGGGTGGGCGATGGCCGGGTGCGGGGGTGGGCGATGGCCGGGTGCGGGGGTGGGCGATGGCCGGGTGCGGGGGTGGGCGATGGCCGGGTGCGGGGGTGGGCGATGGCCGGGTGCGGGGGTGGGTGATGGCCGGGTGCGGGCGGGGGTGGGTGATGGCCGGGTGCGGGGGTGGGCGATGGGTGATGGCCGGGTGCGGGGGTGGGCGATGGGTGATGGCCGGGTGCGGGGGTGGGCGATGGGTGATGGCCGGGTGCGGGGGTGGGCGATGGCCGGGTGCGGGGGTGGGTGATGGCCGGGTGCGGGGGTGGGAGATGGCCGGGTGCGGGGGTGGGCGATGGCCGGGTGCGGGGGTGGGCGATGGCCGGGTGCGGGGGTGGGCGATGGCCGGGTGCGGGGGTGGGTGATGGGTGATGGCCGGGTGCGGGGGTGGGCGATGGCCGGGTGCGGGGGTGGGCGATGGCCGGGTGCGGGGGTGGGCGATGGCCGGGTGCGGGGGTGGGCGATGGCCGGGTGCGGGGGTGGGCGATGGCCGGGTGCGGGGGTGGGCGGTGGCCGGGTGCGGGGGTGGGTCATGGCCGGGTGCGGGGGTGGGGATGGCCGGGTGCGGGGGTGGGCGATGGCCGGGTGCGGGGGTGGGCGATGGCCGGGTGCGGGGGTGGGCGATGGCCGGGTGCGGGTGTGGGCGATGGCCGGGTGCGGGGGTGGGCGATGGCCGGGTGCGGGGGTGGGCGATGGCCGGGTGCGGGGGTGGGCGATGGCCGGGTGCGGGGGTGGGCGATGGCCGGGTGCGGGGGTGGGCGATGGCCGGGTGCGGGGGTGGGCGATGGCCGGGTGCGGGGGTGGGTGATGGGTGATGGCCGGGTGCGGGGGTGGGCGATGGCCGGGTGCGGGGGTGGGCGATGGCCGGGTGCGGGGGTGGGCGATGGCCGGGTGCGGGGGTGGGGGATGGCCGGGTGCGGGGGTGGGCGATGGCCGGGTGCGGGGGTGGGCGATGGCCGGGTGCGGGGGTGGGCGATGGCCGGGTGCGGGGGTGGGCGATGGCCGGGTGCGGGGGTGGGCGATGGCCGGGTGCGGGGGTGGGCGATGGCCGGGTGCGGGGGTGGGCGATGGCCGGGTGCGGGGGTGGGCGATGGTCGGGTGCGGGGGTGGGCGATGGCCGGGTGCGGGGGTGGGCGATGGCCGGGTGCGGGTGTGGGCGATGGCCGGGTGCGGGGGTGGGCGATGGCCGGGTGCGGGGGTGGGCGATGGCCGGGTGCGGGGGTGGGCGATGGCCGGGTGCGGGGGTGGGCGATGGCCGGGTGCGGGGGTGGGCGATGGCCGGGTGCGGGGGTGGGCGATGGCCGGGTGCGGGGGTGGGTGATGGGTGATGGCCGGGTGCGGGGGTGGGCGATGGCCGGGTGCGGGGGTGGGCGATGGCCGGGTGCGGGGGTGGGCGATGGCCGGGTGCGGGGGTGGGGGATGGCCGGGTGCGGGGGTGGGCGATGGCCGGGTGCGGGGGTGGGCGATGGCCGGGTGCGGGGGTGGGCGATGGCCGGGTGCGGGGGTGGGCGATGGCCGGGTGCGGGGGTGGGCGATGGCCGGGTGCGGGGGTGGGCGATGGCCGGGTGCGGGGGTGGGCGATGGCCGGGTGCGGGGGTGGGCGATGGCCGGGTGCGGGGGTGGGCGATGGCCGGGTGCGGGGGTGGGCGATGGCCGGGTGCGGGGGTGGGTGATGGCCGGGTGCGGGCGGGGGTGGGTGATGGCCGGGTGCGGGGGTGGGCGATGGGTGATGGCCGGGTGCGGGGGTGGGCGATGGGTGATGGCCGGGTGCGGGGGTGGGTGATGGGTGAAGGCCGGGTGCGGGGGTGGGCGATGGCCGGGTGCGGGGGTGGGTGATGGCCGGGTGCGGGGGTGGGTGATGGCCGGGTGCGGGGGTGGGCGATGGCCGGGTGCGGGGGTGGGTGATGGCCGGGTGCGGGGGTGGGTGATGGGTGATGGCCGGGTGCGGGGGTGGGCGATGGCCGGGTGCGGGGGTGGGCGATGGCCGGGTGCGGGGGTGGGCGATGGCCGGGTGCGGGGGTGGGCGATGGCCGGGTGCGGGGGGTGGGCGATGGCCGGGTGCGGGGGTGGGTCATGGCCGGGTGCGGGGGTGGGGATGGCCGGGTGCGGGGGTGGGCGATGGCCGGGTGCGGGGGTGGGCGATGGCCGGGTGCGGGGGTGGGCGATGGCCGGGTGCGGGTGTGGGCGATGGCCGGGTGCGGGGGTGGGCGATGGCCGGGTGCGGGGGTGGGCGATGGCCGGGTGCGGGGGTGGGCGATGGCCGGGTGCGGGGGTGGGCGATGGCCGGGTGCGGGGGTGGGCGATGGCCGGGTGCGGGGGTGGGTGATGGCCGGGTGCGGGGGTGGGTGATGGGTGATGGCCGGGTGCGGGGGTGGGCGATGGCCGGGTGCGGGGGTGGGCGATGGCCGGGTGCGGGGGTGGGCGATGGCCGGGTGCGGGGGTGGGGGATGGCCGGGTGCGGGGGTGGGTGATGGCCGGGTGCGGGCGGGGGTGGGTGATGGCCGGGTGCGGGGGTGGGCGATGGGTGATGGCCGGGTGCGGGGGTGGGCGATGGGTGATGGCCGGGTGCGGGGGTGGGTGATGGGTGATGGCCGGGTGCGGGGGTGGGTGATGGCCGGGTGCGGGGGTGGGACATGGCCGGGTGCGGGGGTGGGCGATGGCCGGGTGCGGGGGTGGGCGATGGCCGGGTGCGGGGGTGGGCGATGGCCGGGTGCGGGGGTGGGTGATGGGTGATGGCCGGGTGCGGGGGTGGGCGATGGCCGGGTGCGGGGGTGGGCGATGGCCGGGTGCGGGGGTGGGCGATGGCCGGGTGCGGGGGTGGGGGATGGCCGGGTGCGGGGGTGGGCGATGGCCGGGTGCGGGGGTGGGCGATGGCCGGGTGCGGGGGTGGGCGATGGCCGGGTGCGGGGGTGGGCGATGGCCGGGTGCGGGGGTGGGCGATGGCCGGGTGCGGGGGTGGGCGATGGCCGGGTGCGGGGGTGGGTCATGGCCGGGTGCGGGGGTGGGGATGGCCGGGTGCGGGGGTGGGCGATGGCCGGGTGCGGGGGTGGGCGATGGCCGGGTGCGGGGGTGGGCGATGGCCGGGTGCGGGTGTGGGCGATGGCCGGGTGCGGGGGTGGGCGATGGCCGGGTGCGGGGGTGGGCGATGGCCGGGTGCGGGGGTGGGCGATGGCCGGGTGCGGGGGTGGGCGATGGCCGGGTGCGGGGGTGGGCGATGGCCGGGTGCGGGGGTGGGCGATGGCCGGGTGCGGGGGTGGGTGATGGGTGATGGCCGGGTGCGGGGGTGGGCGATGGCCGGGTGCGGGGGTGGGCGATGGCCGGGTGCGGGGGTGGGCGATGGCCGGGTGCGGGGGTGGGGGATGGCCGGGTGCGGGGGGTGGGCGATGGCCGGGTGCGGGGGTGGGCGATGGCCGGGTGCGGGGGTGGGCGATGGCCGGGTGCGGGGGTGGGCGATGGCCGGGTGCGGGGGTGGGCGATGGCCGGGTGCGGGGGTGGGCGATGGCCGGGTGCGGGGGTGGGCGATGGCCGGGTGCGGGGGTGGGCGATGGCCGGGTGCGGGGGTGGGCGATGGCCGGGTGCGGGGGTGGGTGATGGCCGGGTGCGGGCGGGGGTGGGTGATGGCCGGGTGCGGGGGTGGGCGATGGGTGATGGCCAGGTGCGGGGGTGGGCGATGGGTGATGGCCGGGTGCGGGGGTGGGTGATGGGTGATGGCCGGGTGCGGGGGTGGGCGATGGCCGGGTGCGGGGGTGGGTGATGGCCGGGTGCGGGGGTGGGAGATGGCCGGGTGCGGGGGTGGGCGATGGCCGGGTGCGGGGGTGGGCGATGGCCGGGTGCGGGGGTGGGCGATGGCCGGGTGCGGGGGTGGGCGATGGCCGGGTGCGGGGGTGGGCGATGGCCGGGTGCGGGGGTGGGCGATGGCCGGGTGCGGGGGTGGGCGATGGCCGGGTGCGGGGGTGGGCGATGGCCGGGTGCGGGGGTGGGTGATGGCCGGGTGCGGGCGGGGGTGGGTGATGGCCGGGTGCGGGGGGTGGGCGATGGGTGATGGCCGGGTGCGGGGGTGGGTGATGGGTGATGGCCGGGTGCGGGGGTGGGCGATGGCCGGGTGCGGGGGTGGGTGATGGCCGGGTGCGGGGGTGGGAGATGGCCGGGTGCGGGGGTGGGCGATGGCCGGGTGCGGGGGTGGGCGATGGCCGGGTGCGGGGGTGGGCGATGGCCGGGTGCGGGGGTGGGTGATGGGTGATGGCCGGGTGCGGGGGTGGGCGATGGCCGGGTGCGGGGGTGGGGCGATGGCCGGGTGCGGGGGTGGGCGATGGCCGGGTGCGGGGGTGGGCGATGGCCGGGTGCGGGGGTGGGCGATGGCCGGGTGCGGGGGTGGGCGATGGCCGGGTGCGGGGGTGGGCGATGGCCGGGTGCGGGGGTGGGCGATGGCCGGGTGCGGGGGTGGGCGATGGCCGGGTGCGGGGGTGGGCGATGGCCGGGTGCGGGGGTGGGCGATGGCCGGGTGCGGGGGTGGGCGATGGCCGGGTGCGGGGGTGGGCGATGGCCGGGTGCGGGGGTGGGTGATGGCCGGGTGCGGGCGGGGGTGGGTGATGGCCGGGTGCGGGGGTGGGCGATGGGTGATGGCCGGGTGCGGGGGTGGGCGATGGGTGATGGCCGGGTGCGGGGGTGGGTGATGGGTGATGGCCGGGTGCGGGGGTGGGCGATGGCCGGGTGCGGGGGTGGGTGATGGCCGGGTGCGGGGGTGGGAGATGGCCGGGTGCGGGGGTGGGCGATGGCCGGGTGCGGGGGTGGGTGATGGCCGGGTGCGGGGGTGGGCGATGGCCGGGTGCGGGGGTGGGCGATGGCCGGGTGCGGGTGTGGGCGATGGCCGGGTGCGGGGGTGGGCGATGGCCGGGTGCGGGGGTGGGCGATGGCCGGGTGCGGGGGTGGGCGATGGCCGGGTGCGGGGGTGGGCGATGGCCGGGTGCGGGGGTGGGCGATGGCCGGGTGCGGGGGTGGGCGATGGCCGGGTGCGGGGGTGGGTGATGGCTCGGTGCCCACGTGCCCTGGTCAGCGGGTCGTGGTAAAGCCACGTTGTCTTAGCCTGAGGTCTGTGAGCAGTGATGTCCACTGGGATTGTGCTGGGTCCTATGTCACTTTGTGATGTATTAATCAGGGTGAAGGTGTAGATGGGCCGCGGTATTTTGCAGGAATCCACAAACATTAACGTAGTTTTGGACAATGAGGGAGGATGTCAAGAATCCAGCAGGGTGGATCAGACATGGATCCAGTGTAATAGTTCCCCCCATTTCAGGGCACCATAATGTTTGGGACACATCATTGTTATGTAAATGAGAGTAGTCATGTTTAGTATTTTGTTGTAGATCCTTTCCATGCAATGACTGCTTGAAGTCTGTGATTCATGGACATCACCAGTTGCTTGGTGTCTTCTCTGGTGATGCTCTGCCAGGCCTGTATTGCAGCCATCTTTAGCTTGTGCTTGTTTTGGGGGCTAGTCCCCTTCAGTTTTCTCTTCAGCATATAAACATAGCACAAAAAGTAAGGAAATTTGTGTTTGGTAGATTATTTCTTTGTTGTAACAATGCTTCTTGGCAATAAATCTTATACCGTTGGAAAGCCTGTTTATTTCCCTTTTAAATGGTGTTAAGGAACATGCATTTGTGGGATGAGCAGCAGAGCTGAGTATATGGGTTGCGCCCATGAAAAATTTGCCAAATCTTCTCTGCCAATGCCAAACAGCTTATTCTGCTGTTGCTATTGACTCTTGTTTTGAGCTTCTGGTACCCCCAGGTGCTGACAATCAGGTGCCTGATTGGCACCTGATTGGCAGCATCTGTGAGCATGGGCCTGCTACAGTGGTCAGTAGGTGTCTGCTCCAAGAATCGGCATGCCACGTTTGACTGATCTGGATAGGGTCTGTGCGATAGGGCAACTTCAAGCTGGTGTTCCGCAAAACACCTATCAGTATGGATAGAAATGAGAAATGAGAAATTGTAAGGGTAAAAAGACCCTAATGGGAGTTATCTATAGGCCCCCAAACAGTAGCCTCGACATAGGGTGCAAGTTGAATCAAGAGATAAAATTGGCGTGTCAAAAATGTAATGCTACGGTGGTTATGGGAGATTTCAACATGCAGGTAGACTGGGAAAATCAGGTTGGAAATGGACCCCAGGAAAGAGAGTTTGTAGAGTGCCTTCGAGATGGATTCTTAGAACAGCTTGTACTGGAGCCGACCAGGGAGAAGGCAATTCTGGATTTAGTGTTGTGTAATGATCCTGATCTGATAAGGGGACTAGGGGTAAAAGAGCCATTAGGAGGCAGTGATCACAACATGATAAGTTTTACTCTGCAAATGGAAAGGCAGAAGGGAAAATCGGAAGTGTCGGTATTACAGTATAGCAAAGGGGATTACAGAGGCATGAGGCAGGAGCTGGCCAAAATTGATTGGAAGGAGGCCCTAGCAGGGAAGATGGTAGAACAGCAATGGCAGGTATTCCTGGGAATAATGCAGAGGTTGCAGGATCAATTTATCCCAAAGAGGTGGAAAGACTCTAAGGGGAGTAAGAGACACCCGTGGCTGACAAGGGAAGTCAGGGACAGCATAAAAATTAAGGAGAGGAAGTATAACATAGCAAAGAAGAGTGGGAAGACAGAGGATTGGGACTCTTTTAAAGAGCAACAAAAGTTAACTAAAAAGGCAATACGGGGAGAAAAGATGAGGTACGAGGGTAAACTAGCCAATAATATAAAGGAGGATAGCAAAAGTTTTTTTAGGTACGTGAAGAGGAAAAAAATAGTCAAGGCAAATGTGGGTCCCTTGAAGACAGAAGCAGGGGAATTTATTATGGGGAACAAAGAAATGGCAGACGAGTTAAACCATTACTTTGGATCTGTCTTCACTGAGGAAGATACACACAATCTCCCAAATGTTCTAGGGGCCGGAGAACCTAGGGTGATGGCGGAACTGAAGGAAATCCACATTAGGCAGGAAATGGTTTTGGGTAGACTGATGGGACTGAAGGCTGATAAATCCCCAGGGCCTGATGGTCTGCATCCCAGGGTACTTAAGGAGGTGGCTCTAGAAATAGTGGAAGATCATTGGAGATCATTTTTCAATGTTCTATAGATTCAGGATCAGTTCCTGTGGATTGGAGGATAGCAAATGTTATCCCACTTTTTAAGAAAGGAGGGAGAGAGAAAACGGGTAATTATAGACCAGTTAGTCTGACATCAGTGGTGGGGAAGATGCTGGAGTCAATTATAAAAGACGAAATTGCTGAGCATTTGGATAGCAGTAACGGGATCATTCCGAGTCAGCATGGATTTACGAAGGGGAAATCATGCTTGACAAATCTACTGGAATTTTTTGAGGATGTAACTAGGAAAATTGACAAGGGAGAGTCAGTGGATGTGGTGTACCTCGACTTTCAGAAAGCCTTCGACAAGGTCCCACATAGGAGATTAGTGGGCAAAATTAGGGCACATGGTATTGGGGGTAGGGTACTGACATGGATAGAAAATTGGTTGACAGACAGAAAGCAAAGAGTGGGGATAAATGGGTCCCTTTCGGAATGGCAGGCAGTGACCAGTGGGGTACCGCAAGGTTCGGTGCTGGGACCCCAGCTATTTACGATATACATTAATGACTTAGACGAAGGGATTAAAAGTACCATTAGCAAATTTGCAGATGATACTAAGTTGGGGGGTAGTGTGAATTGTGAGGAAGATGCAATAAGGCTGCAGGGTGACTTGGACAGGTTGTGTGAGTGGGCGGATACATGGCAGATGCAGTTTAATGTAGATAAGTGTGAGGTTATTCACTTTGGAAGTAAGAATAGAAAGGTAGATTATTATCTGAATGGTGTCAAGTTAGGAGGAGGGGGAGTTCAACGAGATCTGGGTGTCCTAGTGCATCAGTCAATGAAAGGAAGCATGCAGGTACAGCAGGCAGTGAAGAAAGCCAATGGAATGTTGGCCTTCGTAACAAGAGGAGTTGAGTATAGGAGCAAAGAGGTCCTTCTACAGTTGTACCGGGCCCTGGTGAGACCGCACCTGGAGTACTGTGTGCAGTTTTGGTCTCCAAATTTGAGGAAGGATATTCTTGCTATGGAGGGCGTGCAGCATAGGTTCACTAGGTTAATTCCCGGAATGGCGGGACTGTCGTATGTTGAAAGGCTGGAGCGATTGGGCTTGTATTCACTGGAATTTAGAAGGATGAGGGGGGATCTTATTGAAACATATAAGATAATTAGGGGATTGGACACATTAGAGGCAGATAACATGTTCCCAATGTTGGGGAGTCCAGAACAAGGGGCCACAGTTTAAGAATAAGGGGTAGGCCATTTAGAACGGAGATGAGGAAGAACTTTTTCAGTCAGAGGGTGGTGAAGGTGTGGAATTCTCTGCCTCAGAAGGCAGTGGAGGCCAGTTCGTTGGATGCTTTCAAGAGAGAGCTGGATAGAGCTCTTAAGGATAGCGGAGTGAGAGGGTATGGGGAGAAGGCAGGAACGGGGTACTGATTGAGAGTGATCAGCCATGATCGCATTGAATGGCGGTGCTGGCTCGAAGGGCTGAATGGCCTACTCCTGCACCTATTGTCTATTGTCTAAAACCAAGTTGCGGCATTATTTGGAGTGAGCCCTAGTACCATCTCCAAAGTGAAGGCCAAGTTCCATATAACGGGGGATGTCAGAGACAGGCCGCGAAGTGGGCGTCCCAAGAAGACGACACCCGAAGAAGACCGTTTCCTCACCCTGTCAGCACTTAGGAACCGTAGGCTGTCTTCTACAGATTTGCAGTCAAGGTTTGCAGGATGATATGGCCGACGGCTCTCTGCCCAGACAATTCGGAACAGACTGCACGCAGCCGATCTCCGGTCTCATAGGGCTGCCAGGAGGCCTGCCATGACTGCCCTTCACCGTCAGGCCCGTTTGCGCTGGTGTCGGCAACACGTGCACTGGCACCTGAACATGTGGAGGAACGTTATGTTCAGCAATGAGTCCAGATTCTGCCTACGGCAGTTGGATCATAGGGTCAAAGTGTGGAGAAGACGCGGAGAACGCTATGCTGATTGCTGCACCGATAGAGTAACATCTTTTGGTGGAGGCAGTGTGATGGTGTGGGGCGGCATCTCCCTCACTGGAAAAACGAGGCTTGTCATCATTGGAGGCAATCTCAATGCAGAGAGATATCGAGATGAGATTCTGCAACCAGTGGCAATCCCATATCTCCACAGTCTGGGACCGAACTCTATCCTCCAAGATGACAATGCTCGCCCCCACAGAGCAGGGTTTCTCAGAGACTACCTCCAGAATTTGGGAGTGGAGAGGATGGAATGGCCTGCCAGCAGTCCTGACCTCAACCCCATTGAACACTTGTGGGATCAGCTTGGGCGTGCTGTTCGTGCCAGAGTGACCAACACAACCACGTTGGCTGACTTGCGACAAATGCTGGTTGAAGAATGGGATGCCATCCCACAACAGTGTGTGACCAGGCTGGTGACCAGCATGAGGAGGAGGTGCCAGGCTGTTGTGGCTGTGTATGGTTCTTCCACACGCTACTGAGGCTCCTGTTTATTAAATGAATAAATTGTTAAATTGCCAATATGTCTTGTTTCTTCAGACTTCAATCATCCAATCCACCAAACAACACCGAACAAGTCAATGGCAGAATAAGCTGTTTGGCATTGGCAGAGAAGATTTGGCAGATTTTTTATGGGCGCAACCCACATACTCAGCTCTGCTGCTCATCCCACAAATGCATGTTCCTTACAAATGTGGCACCATTTAAAAGGGAAATAAACAGGCTTTCCAATGGTATAAGATTTATTGCCAAGAAGCATTGTTACAACAAAGAAATAATCTACCAAACACAAATTTCCTTACTTTTTGTGCTATGTTTTTAAAAGGCATGCTCAATTGGGTTCAGATCGGGTGATTGACTTGGCCACTTAAGAATTGACCATGTTTTAGCTTTGAAAAACTCCTTTGTTGCTTTAGCAGTATGTTTGGGATCATTGTCCAGCTGTAGAATGAACTGCCGGCCAATGTGTTTTGAGGAATTTGTTTAAACTTGAGCAGATAGGATGTGTCTATACACTTCAGAATTCATTATGTTGTATCATCAATGACGATAAGTGAGCCAGTACCTTCAGCAGCCATACATGCCCAGGCCATAACACTCCTACCACCGTGTCTCACAGATGAGGTGGTATGCCTTGGATCTTGGGCAGTTCCTTCTCTCCTCCATACTTTGCTCTTGCCATCACTCTGATATAAGTTAATCTTTGTCTCATCTGTCCACAAGACCTTTTTCCAGAACTGTGGTTGCTCTTTTAAGTACTTCTTGGCAAACTGTAACCTGGCATCCTATTTTTGCGGCTAACCAGTGGTTTGCGTCTTGCAGTGTAGCCTCTGTATTTCTGTTCATGAAGCCTTCTGCGGACAGTGGTTATTGACAAATCCACACCTGACTCCTGAAGAGTGTTTCTGATCTGTCGGACAGGTGTTTAGGGATTTTTCTTTATTATAGAGAGAATTCTTCTGTCGTCAGCTGTGGGGGTCTTCCTTGGCCTGCCAGTCCCTTTGTGATTAGTAAGCTCACCAGTGCTCTCTTTCTTCTTAATGATGTTCCAAACAGTTGGATTTTGGTAAGCCTAAGGTTTGGCTGATATCTCTAACAGTTTTATTCTTGTTTCTCAGTCTCATAATGGATTATTTGACTTTCATTGGCACAGCTTTGGTCCTCATGTTGATAAACAGCAATAAAAGTTTCCAAAGGTGATAGAAAGATCGGAGGAAAGACTAGGTGCTGAGAGTTCTCTTATACCTGCATTAAGGAGGCATTTAAACACACCTGAGCAATTACAAACACCTGTGAAGCCATGTGTCCCAAACATTATGGTGCCCTGAAATGGGGGACTATGTATACACACAGCTATAATTTCTACATGGTGAAACCAAAATGTATAAAAATACCCTTCAATAAAATCTGAAAATGTGCACTTTAACCACATGTGATTTATTTTCTATCACAAATCTCAAATTGTGGAGTACAGAGGCAAATAAATAAATGATGGGCCTTTGTCCCAAACATTATGGAGGGCACTGTATGTTTCTATGAATGTATGGCGGAGTAGATGATGGGCCGAATGGCCTAATTCTGTTCCCGTTGTCCGCAGGAGAGCGAGGCCCTGGAGCGGGAGAACCTGGCCCTGCGGAAGGAGGTAGCACGTCTGACCGCGGAGCTGAGACACATCACCGCGCTGGTCAACAGACATGAGAGCCGGAGCCCGGAGATGGGCCCCGCGGGCGAGGAGCTGAGCTCGGGCCGATCACCGGGACACGACGACCCGGTAGGTACGGGGCAAACTCTGCGGCAACGGGAGCACCGCACCCCGGCCCACCCGCACCCGGCCCACCCGCACCCCTGCCCACCCGCACCCCTCACCCCGGCCCACCCGCACCCCTCACCCCGGCCCACCCGCACCCCTCACCCCGGCCCACCCGCACCCCTCACCCCGGCCCACCCGCACCCCTCACCCCGGCCCCACCCGCACCCCTCACCCCGGCCCCACCCGCACCCCTGCCCACCCGCACCCCTCACCCCGGCCCACCCGCACCCCTCACCCCGGCCCACCCGCACCCCTCACCCCGGCCCACCCGCACCCCTCACCCCGGCCCACCCGCACCCCTCACCCCGGCCCACCCGCACCCCTGCCCACCCGCACCCCTCACCCCGGCCCACCCGCACCCCTCACCCCGGCCCACCCGCACCCCTCACCCCGGCCCACCCGCACCCCTCACCCCGGCCCACCCGCACCCCTCACCCCGGCCCACCCGCACCCCTCACCCCGGCCCACCCGCACCCCTGCCCACCCGCACCCCTCACCCCGGCCCACCCGCACCCCTCACCCCGGCCCACCCGCACCCGGCCCACCCGCACCCCTCACCCCGGCCCACCCGCACCCCTCACCCCGGCCCACCCGCACCCCTCACCCCGGCCCACCCGCACCCCTCACCCCGGCCCACCCGCACCCCTGCCCACCCGCACCCCTCACCCCGGCCCACCCGCACCCCTCACCCCGGCCCACCCGCACCCCTCACCCCGGCCCACCCGCACCCCTCACCCCGGCCCACCCGCACCCCTCACCCCGGCCCACCCGCACCCCTGCCCACCCGCACCCCTCACCCCGGCCCACCCGCACCCCTCACCCCGGCCCACCCGCACCCCTCACCCCGGCCCACCCGCACCCCTCACCCCGGCCCACCCGCACCCCCGGCCCACCCGCACCCCGGCCCACCCGCACCCCTCACCCCGGCCCACCCGCACCCCTCACCCCGGCCCACCCGCACCCCTCACCCCGGCCCACCCGCACCCCTCACCCCGGCCCACCCGCACCCCGGCCCACCCGCACCCCGGCCCACCCGCACCCCTCACCCCGGCCCACCCGCACCCCTCACCCCGGCCCACCCGCACTCCTCACCCCGGCCCACCCGCACCCCTCACCCCGGCCCACCCGCACCCCTCACCCCGGCCCACCCGCACCCCTCACCCCGGCCCACCCGCACACCCTCACCCCCGGCCCACCCGCACCCCGGCCCACCCGCACCCCTCACCCCGGCCCACCCGCACCCCGGCCCACCCGCACCCCTCACCCCGGCCCACCCGCACCCCTCACCCCGGCCCACCCGCACCCCGGCCCACCCGCACCCCGGCCCACCCACACCCCTCACCCCGGCCCACCCGCACCCC